>NW_027454968.1:358703-387829 GCF_040206685.1 Ascaphus truei | reverse complement strand
TACGCTAACCCCCCATCCCTCACATTATATCACGCCTAACCCCCCTCCCCTCACGTTACATCATGCTAACCCCCCCTCACATTACATCACACTAACCCCCCCTCACATTACATCTACAGCTAACCACCCCCTCACATTACATCATCGCTAACCCACCTCCCTCACATTACATCACGCTAACCCCCTCCCTCACATTACATCACGCTAACCCCCCTCCCTCACATTACATCACGCTAACCCCCCTCCCTCACATTACATCACGCTAACCCATCCTCCCTCACATTACATCACGCTAACCCCCCTCCCTCACATTACAACGCTAACCCCCCTCCCTCACATTACATCACGCTAACCCCCCTCCCTCACATTACATCACGCTAACCCTCCTCCCTCACATTACATCACGCTAACCCCCCTCCCTCACATTACATCACGCTAACCCCCCTCCCTCACATTACATCACGCTAACCCCCCTCCCTCACATTACATCACGCTAACCCTCCTCCCTCACATTACATCACGCTAACCCCCCTCCCTCCCATTACATCACGCTAACCCCCCTCCCTCACATTACATCACGCTAACCCCCCTCCCTCACTTTACATCACGATAACCCCCCTCCCTCACATTACATCACGCTAACCCCCCTCCCTCACATTACATCACGCTAACCCCCCTCCCTCACATTACATCACGCTAACCCCCCTCCCTCACGTTACATCACGCTAAATCCCCTCACTCACATTACATCACGCTAACCTCCCTCACATTACATCACGCTAACCCCCCTCCCTCACATTACATCACGCTAACCTCCCCTCACATTACTTCATGCTAACCCCCCTCCCTCACATTACATCACGCTAACCCCCCCCGCCCTCACATTACATCACGCTAACCTCCCTCACATTACAACACGCTAACCCCCCTCCCTCACATTACATCACGCTAACCCCCCTCCCTCATGTTACATCACGCTAACCCCCTCCCTCACGTTACATCACGCTAACCCCCCTCCCTCACATTACATCACGCTAACCCCCCTCCCTCACATTACATCACGCTAACCCCCCCGCCCTCACATTACATCACGCTAACCTCCCTCACATTACAACACGCTAACCCCCCTCCCTCAGATTACATCACGCTAACCCCCCTCCCTCATGTTACATCACGCTAACCCCCTCCCTCACGTTACATCACGCTAACCCCCCTCCCTCACATTACATCACGCTAACCCCCCTCCCTCACATTACATCACGCTAACCCCCCCGCCCTCACATTACATCACGCTAACCCCCTCCCTCACATTACATCACGCTAAACCCCCTCCCTCACATTACATCACGCTTACCCCCTCCCTCACATTACATCACGCTAACCCACCTCCCTCACATTACATCACGCTTACCCCCCTCCCTCACATTACATCACGCTAACCCACCTCCTCACATTACATCACGCTAACCCCCTCCCTCACATTACATCACGCTAACCCCCCTCCCTCACATTACATCACGCTTACCCCCCTCCCTCACATTACATCACGCTAACCCACCTCCCTCACATTACATCACGCTTACCCCCCTCCCTCACATTACATCACGCTAACCCACCTCCCTCACATTACATCACGCTAACCCCCCTCCCTCACATTACATCACGCTAACCCAACTCACATTACATCACGCTAACCCCACTCACATTACATCACGCTAACCCCCCTCCCTCACATTACATCACGCTTACCCCCCTCCCTCACATTACATCACGCTAACCCCCCTCCATCACATTACATCACGCTAACCCCCCTCCCTCACATTACATCACGCTAACCCCCCTCCCTCATATTACATCTCGCTTACCCCCCTCCCTCACATTACATCACGCTAACTCCCCTCACATTACATCTCGCTTACCCCCCTCCCTCACATTACATCACGCTAACCCCCCTCCCTCACATTACATCACGCTAACCCCCCCTCACATTACATCACGCTAACCCCCCCTCACATTACATCACGCTAACCCCCCTCCCTCACATTACATCCCGCTAACCCCCCTCCCTCACATTACATCACGCTAACCCCCATCCCTCACATTATATCACGCTTACCCCCCTCCCTCACGTTACATCATGCTAACCCCCCCCTCACATTACATCACGCTAACCCCCCTCCCTCACATTACATCACGCTAACCCCCCTCCCTCACATTACATCACGCTAACTCCCCCTCACATTACATCACGCTAACCCCCCTCCCTCACATTACATCATGCTAACCCCCCTCCCTCACATTACATCACGCTAACCCCCCTCACATTACATCACGCTAACCCCCCTCCCTCACATTACATCACGCTAACCCCCATCCCTCACATTATATCACGCTAACCCCCCTCCCTCACGTTACATCATGCTAACCCCCCCTCACATTACATCACACTAACCCCCCCTCACATTACATCACGCTAACCACCCCCCTCACATTACATCATGCTAACCCACCTCCCTCACATTACATCACGCTAACCCCCCTCCCTCACATTACATCACGCTAACCCCCCTCCCTCACATTACATCACGCTAACCCTCCTCCCTCACATTACATCACGCTAACCCCCCTCCCTCACATTACATCACGCTAACCCCCCTCCCTCACATTACATCACGCTAACCCCCCTCCCTCACATTACATCACGCTAACCCTCCTCCCTCACATTACATCACGCTAACCCCCCTCCCTCCCATTACATCACGCTAACCCCCCTCCCTCACATTACATCACGCTAACCCCCCTCCCTCACATTACATCACGATAACCCCCCTCCCTCACATTACATCACGCTAACCCCCCTCCCTCACATTACATCACGCTAACCCCCCTCCCTCACATTACATCACGCTAACCCCCCTCCCTCACGTTACATCACGCTAAACCCCCTCACTCACATTACATCACGCTAACCTCCCTCACATTACATCACGCTAACCCCCCTCCCTCACATTACATCACGCTAACCCCCCCTCACATTACTTCATGCTAACCCCCCTCCCTCACATTACATCACGCTAACCCCCCCCCCCCGCCCTCACATTACATCACGCTAACCTCCCTCACATTACAACACGCTAACCCCCCTCCCTCACATTACATCACGCTAACCCCCTCCCTCATGTTACATCACGCTAACCCCCTCCCTCACGTTACATCACGCTAACCCCCCTCCCTCACATTACATCACGCTAACCCCCCTCCCTCACATTACATCACGCTAACCCCCCTCCCTCATGTTACATCACGCTAACCCCCTCCCTCACGTTACATCACGCTAACCCCCTCCCTCACGTTACATCACGCTAACCCCCCTCCCTCACATTACATCACGCTAACCCCCTCCCTCACATTACATCATGCTAACCCCCCCGCCCTCACATTACATCACGCTAACCTCCCTCACATTACAACACGCTAACCCCCCTCCCTCACATTACATCACGCTAACCCCCCTCCCTCATGTTACATCACGCTAACCCCCTCCCTCACGTTACATCACGCTAACCCCCCTCCCTCACATTACATCACGCTAACCCCCCTCCCTCACATTACATCACGCTAACCCCCCCGCCCTCACATTACATCACGCTAAACCCCCTCCCTCACATTACATCACGCTAACCCCCCTCCCTCACATTACATCACGCTAAACCCCCTCCCTCACATTACATCACGCTTACCCCCCTCCCTCACATTACATCACGCTAACCCCCCTCCATCACATTACATCACGCTAACCCCCCTCCCTCACGTTACATCACGCTAACCCCCCTCCCTCACATTACATCACGCTAACCCCCCTCCCTCATATTACATCACGCTAACTCCCCCTCACATTACATCACGCTAACCCCCCTCCATCACATTACATCACGCTAACCCCACTCACATTACATCACGCTAACCCCCCTCCCTCACATTACATCACGCTTACCCCCCTCCCTCACATTACATCACGCTAACCCCCCTCCCTCACATTACATCACGCTTACCCCCCTCCCTCACATTACATCACGCTTACCCCCCTCCCTCACATTACATCACGCTTACCCCCCTCCCTCACATTACATCACGCTAACCCCCCTCCATCACATTACATCACGCTAACCCCCCTCCCTCACGTTACATCACGCTAACCCCCCTCCCTCACATTACATCACGCTAACCCCCCTCCCTCATATTACATCACGCTAACTCCCCCTCACATTACATCACGCTAACCCCCCTCCATCACATTACATCACGCTAACCCGCTAACCCCCCTCCCTCATATTACATCACGCTAACTCCCCCTCACATTACATCACGCTAACCCCCCTCCCTCACATTACATCACGCTAAACCCCCTCCCTCACATTACATCACGCTTACCCCCCTCCCTCACATTACATCACGCTAACCCACCTCCCTCACATTACATCACGCTAACCCCCCTCCCTCACATTACATCACGCTAACCCCCCTCCCTCACATTACATCACGCTAACCCTCCTCCCTCACATTACATCACGCTAACCCCCCTCCCTCACATTACATCACGCTTACCCCCCTCCCTCACATTACATCACGCTAACCCCCCTCCCTCACATTACATCACGCTTACCCCCCCTCCCTCACATTACATCACGCTAACCCCCATCCCTCACATTACATAACGCTAACCCCCTCCCTCACATTACATCACGCTAACCCCCCTCCCTCACATTACATCACGCTAACCCCCCTCACATTACATCACGCTTACCCCCCTCCCTCACATTACATCACGCTAACCCCCATCCCTCACATTACATAACGCTAACCCCCCCCCCTCACATTACATCACGCTTACCCCCCTCCCTCACATTACATCACGCTAACCCCCCCTCCCTCACATTACATCACGCTTACCCCCCTCCCTCACATTACATCACGCTAACCCCCATCCCTCACATTACATAACGCTAACCCCCCCCCCTCACATTACATCACGCTAACCCCCCTCCATCACATTACATCACGCTAACCCCCCTCCCTCATATTACATCACGCTAACTCCCCCTCACATTACATCACGCTAACCCCCCTCCCTCACATTACATCACGCTAACCCCCCCTCCCTCACATTACATCACGCTAACCCCACTCACATTACATCACGCTAACCCCCACTCACATTACATCACGCTAACCCCCCTCCCTCACATTACATCACGCTTACCCCCCTCCCTCACATTACATCACGCTAACCCCCCTCCCTCACATTACATCACGCTTACCCCCCTCCCTCACATTACATCACGCTAACCCCCCCCTCACAATACATCACGCTAACCCCCATCCCTCACATTACATAACGCTAACCCCCCCCCCTCACATTACATCACGCTTACCCCCCTCCCTCACATTACATCACGCTAACCCCCCTCCCTCATATTACATCACGCTAACCCTCCTCCCTCACATTACATCACGCTAACCCAACTCACATTACATCACGCTAACCCTCCTCCCTCACATTACATCACGCTTACCCCCCTCCCTCACATTACATCACGCTAACCCCCCCTCCCTCATATTACATCACGCTAACCCTCCTCCCTCACATTACATCACGCTAACCCAACTCACATTACATCACGCTAACCCTCCTCCCTCACATTACATCACGCTAACCCCCCTCCCTCACATTACATCACGCTAACCCCCCATCCCTCACATTACATAACGCTAACCCCCCCCCCTCACATTACATCACGCTAACCCCCCTCCATCACATTACATCACGCTAACCCCCCCTCCCTCATATTACATCACGCTAACTCCCCCTCACATTACATCACGCTAACCCCCCTCCCTCATATTACATCACGCTTACCCCCCTCCATCACATTACATCACGCTAACCCCCCTCCCTCATATTACATCACGCTAACTCCCCCTCACATTACATCACGCTAACCCCCCTCCCTCACATTACATCACGCTTACCCCCCTCCCTCACATTACATCACGCTAACCCCCCTCCATCACATTACATCACGCTAACCCCCCTCCCTCACGTTACATCACGCTAACCCCCCTCCCTCACATTACATCACGCTTACCCCCCTCCCTCACATTACATCACGCTAACCCCCCTCCATCACATTACATCACGCTAACCCCCCTCCCTCACGTTACATCACGCTAACCCCCCTCCCTCATATTACATCACGCTAACTCCCCCTCACATTACATCACGCTAACCCCCCTCCCTCACATTACATCACGCTAACCCCCCTCCCTCATATTACATCACGCTAACTCCCCCTCACATTACATCACGCTAACCCCCCTCCATCACATTACATCACGCTAAACCCCCTCCCTCACATTACATCACGCTTACCCCCCCTCCATCACATTACATCACGCTAACCCCCCTCCCTCACATTACATCACGCTTACCCCCCTCCCTCACATTACATCACGCTTACCCCCCTCCCTCACATTACATCACGCTAACCCCCCTCCCTCACATTACATCACGCTTACCCCCCTCCCTCACATTACATCACGCTTACCCCCCTCCCTCACATTACATCACGCTAACCCCCTCCCTCACATTACATCACGCTAACCCCCCTCCCTCACATTACATCACGCTTACCCCCCCTCCCTCACATTACATCACGCTAACCCACCTCCCTCACATTACATCACGCTTACCCCCCTCCCTCACATTACATCACGCTAACCCACCTCCCTCACATTACATCACGCTAACCCCCCTCCCTCACATTACATCACGCTAACCCCAACTCACATTACATCACGCTAACCCCACTCACATTACATCACGCTAACCCCACTCACATTACATCACGCTAACCCCCCTCCCTCACATTACATCACGCTTACCCCCCTCCCTCACATTACATCACGCTAACCCCCCCTCCCTCACATTACATCACGCTAACCCGCCTCCCTCACATTACATCACGCTTACCCCCCTCCCTCACATTACATCACGCTAACCCCCCTCCATCACATTACATCACGCTAACCCCCCTCCCTCATATTACATCACGCTAACTCCCCCTCACATTACATCACGCTAACCCCCCTCCATCACATTACATCACGCTAACCCCACTCACATTACATCACGCTAACCCACCTCCCTCACATTACATCACGCTTACCCCCCTCCCTCACATTACATCACGCTAACCCCCCTCCATCACATTACATCACGCTAACCCCCCTCCCTCACGTTACATCACGCTAACCCCCCTCCCTCACATTACATCACGCTTACCCCCCTCCCTCACATTACATCACGCTAACCCCCCTCCATCACATTACATCACGCTAACCCCCCTCCCTCACATTACATCACGCTAACCCCCCTCCCTCACGTTACATCACGCTAACCCCCCTCCCTCACATTACATCACGCTAACCCCCCTCCCTCATATTACATCACGCTAACTCCCCCTCACATTACATCACGCTAACCCCCCTCCCTCACATTACATCACGCTAACCCCCCTCCCTCACATTACATCACGCTTACCCCCCTCCCTCACATTACATCACGCTAACCCCCCTCCATCACATTACATCACGCTAACCCCCCTCCCTCACGTTACATCACGCTAACCCCCCTCCCTCACATTACATCACGCTAACCCCCCTCCCTCATATTACATCACGCTAACTCCCCCTCACATTACATCACGCTAACCCCCCTCCCTCATATTACATCACGCTAACTCCCCCTCACATTACATCACGCTAACCCCCCTCCATCACATTACATCACGCTAACCCACCTCCCTCACGTTACATCACGCTAACCCCCCTCCCTCACATTACATCACGCTAACCCACCTCCCTCACGTTACATCACGCTAACCCCCCTCCCTCACATTACATCACGCTAACCCCCCTCCCTCATATTACATCACGCTAACTCCCCCTCACATTACATCACGCTAACCCCCCTCCATCACATTACATCACGCTAACCCCACTCACATTACATCACGCTAACCCCCCTCCCTCACATTACATCACGCTTACCCCCCTCCCTCACATTACATCACGCTAACCCCCCTCCATCACATTACATCACGCTAACCCCCCTCCCTCACGTTACATCACGCTAACCCCCCTCCCTCACATTACATCACGCTAACCCCCCTCCCTCATATTACATCACGCTAACTCCCCCTCACATTACATCACGCTAACCCCCCTCCCTCATATTACATCACGCTAACTCCCCCTCACATTACATCACGCTAACCCCCCTCCATCACATTACATCACGCTAACCCCCCTCCCTCACATTACATCACGCTAACCCCCCTCCCTCATATTACATCACGCTAACTCCCCCTCACATTACATCACGCTAACCCCCCTCCCTCACATTACATCACGCTAACCCCCCTCCCTCACATTACATCACGCTAACCCCCCCTCACATTACATCACGCTAACCCCCCTCACATTACATCACGCTAACCCCCCTCCCTCACATTACATCCCGCTAACCCCCCTCCCTCACATTACATCACGCTAACCCCCATCCCTCACATTATATCACGCTTACCCCCCTCCCTCACGTTACATCATGCTAACCCCCCCCTCACATTACATCACGCTAACCCCCCCTCACATTACATCACGCTAACCACCCCCTCACATTACATCATGCTAACCCACCTCCCTCACATTACATCACGCTAACCCCCCTCCCTCACATTACATCACGCTAACCCCCCTCCCTCACATTACATCACGCTAACCCCCCTCCCTCACATTACATCACGCTAACCCCCCTCCCTCACATTTCATCACGCTAAACCCCCTCACTCACATTACATCACGCTAACCTCCCTCACATTACATCACGCTAACCCCCCTCCCTCACATTACATCACGCTAACCCCCCCTCACATTACTTCACGCTAACCCCCCTCCCTCACATTACATCACGCTAACCTCCCTCACATTACATGACGCTAACCCCCCTCCCTCACATTACATCACGCTAACCCCCCTCCCTCATGTTACATCACGCTAACCCCCTCCCTCACGTTACATCACGCTAACCCCCCTCCCTCACATTACATCACGCTAACCCCCCTCCCTCACATTACATCACGCTAACCCCCTCCCTCACATTACATCACGCTAACCCCCCTCCCTCACATTACATCACGCTAAACCCCCTCCCTCACATTACATCACGCTAACTCCCCCTCACATTACATCACGCTTACCCCCCTCCCTCACATTACATCACGCTAACCCACCTCCCTTACATTACATCACGCTAACCCCCCTCACATTACATCACGCTAACCCTCCTCCCTCACATTACATCACGCTAACCCCCCTCCCTCACATTACATCACGCTAACCCCCCTCCCTCACATTACATCACGCCAACCCTCCTCCCTCACATTATATCACGCTAACCCCCCTCCCTCATATTACATCACGCTAACCCCCCTCCCTCACATTACATCACGCTAACCCCCCTCCCTCACGTTACATCACGCTAACCCCCCTCCCTCAGATTACATCACGCTAACCCCCCTCCCCCCTCCCTCACATAACATCACGCTAACCCTCCTCCCTCACATTACATCACGCTAACCCCCCTCCCTCACATTACATCACGCTAACCCCCCTCCCTCACGTTACATCACGCTAACCCCCCTCCCTCACATTACATCACGCTAACCCCCTCCCCCCTCCCTCACATTACATCACGCTAACCCCCCCATCACATTACATCACGCTAACCCCCCCTCACATTACATCACGCTAACCACCCCCTCACATTACATCATGCTAACCCACCTCCCTCACATTACATCACGCTAACCCCCCTCCCTCACATTACATCATGCTAACCCCCCTCCCTCACATTACATCATGCTAACCCCCCTCCCTCACATTACATCACGCTAACCCCCCTCCCTCACATTACATCACGCTAACCCCCCTCCCTCACATTACATCACGCTAGCCCCCCCTCACATTACATCACGCTAACCCCCCTCCCTCACATTACATCACGCTAACCCCCCTCACATTACATCACGCTAACCCCCTACCTCACATTACATCACGCTAACCCCCTCCCTCACATTACATCACGCTAACCCCCCTCCCTCACATTACATCATGCTAACCTCCCTCCCTCACATTATATCACGCTAACCCCCCTCCCTCGCGTTACATCACGCTAACCCCCCTCCCTCACATTACATCACGCTAACCCCCCTCCCCCCTCCCTCACATTACATCACGCTAACCCCCCCTCACATTACATCACGCTAACCCCCCCTCACATTACATCACTCTAACCACCCCCTCACATTACATCATGCTAACCCACCTCCCTCACATTACATCACGCTAACCCCCCTCCCTCACATTACATCATGCTAACCCCCCTCCCTCACATTACATCATGCTAACCCCCCTCCCTCACATTACATCACGCTAACCCCCCTTCCTCACATTACATCACGCTAACCCCCCTCCCTCACATTACATCACGCTAACCCCCCTCCCCCCTCCCTCACATTACATCACGCTAACCCCCCCCTCACATTACATCACGCTAACCCCCCCTCACATTACATCACGCTAACCACACCCTCACATTACATCATGCTAACCCACCTCCCACACATTACATCACGCTAACCCCCCTCCCTCACATTACATCATGCTAACCCCCCTCCCTCACATTACATCATGCTAACCCCCCTCCCTCACATTACATCACGCTAACCCCCCTCCCTCACATTACATCACGCTAACCCCCCTCCCTCACATTACATCATGCTAACCCCCCTCCCTCACATTACATCATGCTAACCTCCCTCCCTCATATTATATCACGCTAACCCCCCTCCCTCACGTTACATCACGCTAACCCCCCTCCCTCACATTACATCACGCTAACCTCCCTCCCCCCTCCCTCACATTACATCACGCTAACCCCCCCCTCACATTACATCACGCTAACCTCCCCTCACATTACATCACGCTAACCACCCCCTCACATTACATCATGCTAACCCACCTCCCTCACATTACATCACGCTAACCCCCCTCCCTCACATTACATCATGCTAACCCCCCTCCCTCACATTACATCATGCTAACCCCTCTCCCTCACATTACATCACGCTAACCCCCCTCCCTCACATTACATCACGCTAACCCCCCTCCCTCACATTACATCACGCTAACCCCCCTCCCCCCTCCCTCACATTACATCACGCTAACCCCCCCCTCACATTACATCACGCTAACCCCCCTCACATTACATCACGCTAACCACCCCCTCACATTACATCACGCTAACCCCCCTCCCTCACATTACATCACGCTAACCACCCCCTCACATTACATCACGCTAACCCCCCTCCCTCACATTACATCACGCTAAACCCCCTCCCTCACATTACATCACGCTAACTCCCCCTCACATTACATCACGCTTACCCCCCTCCCTCACATTACATCACGCTAACCCCCCCTCACATTACATCACGCTAACCCCCCTCACATTACATCACGCTAACCCTCCTCCCTCACATTACATCACGCTAACCCCCCTCCCTCACATTACATCACGCTAACCCCCATCCCTCACATTATATCACGCTAACCCCCCTCCCTCACGTTACATCACGCTAACCCCCCTCCCTCACATTACATCACGCTAACCCCCCTCCCCCTCCCTCACATTACATCACGCTAACCCCCCCTCACATTACATCACGCTAACCCCCCCTCACATTACATCACGCTAACCACCCCCTCACATTACATCATGCTAACCCACCTCCCTCCCATTACATCACGCTAACCACCCTCCCTCACATTACATCATGCTAACCCCCCTCCCTCACATTACATCATGCTAACCCCCCTCCCTCACATTACATCACGCTAACCCCCCTCCCTCACATTACATCACGCTAACCCCCCTCCCTCACATTACATCACGCTAACCCCCCTCCCCTCTCCCTCACATTACATCACGCTAACCCCCCCCTCACATTACATCACGCTAACCCCCCTCACATTACATCACGCTAACCACCCCCTCACATTACATCACGCTAACACCCCTCCCTCACATTACATCACGCTAACACCCCTCCCTCACATTACATCACGCTAACCCCCCTCCCTCACATTACATCACGCTAAACCCCCTCACTCACATTACATCACGCTAACCTCCCTCACATTACATCACGCTAACCCCCCTCCCTCACATTACATCACGCTAACCCCCCTCCCTCACATTACATCACGCTAAACACATTACATCACGCTAACCCCCCTCCCTCACATTACATCACGCTAACCCCCCTCCCTCACATTACATCACGCTAACCCCCCTCCCTCACATTACATCACGCTAACCCCCCCTCACATTACTTCACGCTAACCCCCCTCCCTCACATTACATCACGCTAACCTCCCTCACATTACATCACGCAAACCCCCCTCCCTCACATTACATCACGCTAACCCCCCTCCCTCACATTACATCACGCTAACCCCCCTCCCCCTCCCTCACATTACATCACGCTAACCTCCCTCACATTACATCACGCTAAACCCCCTCCCTCACATTACATCACGCTAAACCCCCTCACTCACATGACATCACGCTAACCTCCCTCACATTACATCACGCTAACCCCCCTCCCTCACATTACATCACGCTACCCCCCCCTCACATTACTTCACGCTAACCCCCCTCCCCCCTCCCTCACATTACATCACGCTAACCTCCCTCACATTACATCACGCTAACCCCCCTCCCTCACATTACATCACGCTAAACCCCCTCCCTCACATTACATCACGCTAACCCCCCTCACATTACATCACGCTTACCCCCCTCCCTCACATTACATCACGCTTACCCCCCTCCCTCACATTACATCACGCTAACCCCCCCTAACATTACATCACGCTAACCCCCCTCACATTACATCACGCTAACCCTCCTCCCTCACATTACATCACGCTAACCCCCCTCCCTCACATTACATCACGCTAACCCCCCTCACATTACATCACGCTTACCCCCCTCCCTCACATTACATCACGCTAACCCCCCCCTCACATTACATCATGCTTACCCCCCTCACATTACATCACGCTAACCCTCCTCCCTCACATTACATCACGCTAACCCACCTCCCTCACATTACATCACGCTAAACCCCCTCCCTCACATTACATCACGCTAACTCCCCCTCACATTACATCACGCTTACCCCCCTCCCTCACATTACATCACGCTAACCCCCCCTCACATTACATCACGCTAACCCCCCTCACATTACATCACGCTAACCCTCCTCCCTCACATTACATCATGCTAACCCCCCTCCCTCACATTACATCACGCTAACCCACCTCCCTCACATTACATCACGCTAACCCCCCTCCCTCACATTACATCACGCTAACCCCCCTCCCTCACATTACATCACGGTAACCCCCCTCCCTCACATTACATCACGCTAACCCCCCTCCCTCACATTACATCACACTAACCCCCCTCCCTCACATTACATCACGCTAACCCCCCTCCCTCACATTACATCACACTAACCCCCCTCCCTCACATTACATCATGCTAAACCCCCTCACTCACATTACATCACGCTAACCCTCCTCCCTCACATTACATCACGCTAACCCACCTCCCTCACATTACATCACGCTAACCCCCCTCCCTCACATTACATCACGCTAACCTCCCTCACATCACATCACGCTAACCCCCCTCCCTCACATTACATCACGCTAACCCCCCCTCACATTACTTCATGCTAACCCCCCCCCCCTCACATGACATCACGCTAACCCCCCTCCCTCACATTACATCACGCTAACCCCCCTCCCTCACATTACATCACGCTAACCCCCCCTCACATTACATCACTCTAACCCTCCTCCCTCACATTACATCACGCTAACCCCCCCCGCCCTCACATTACATCACGCTAACCCCTTCCTTCACATTACATCATGCTAACCCCCCTCCCCTCACATGACATCACGCTTACCCCCCTCCCTCACATTACATCACGCTAACCCCCCTCCCACATTACATCACGTTAACCCCCCTCCCTCATATTATATCACGCTAACCCCCCCTCACATTACATCACGCTAACCCCCCCCTCCCACATTACATCACGTTAACCCCCCTCCCTCATATTACATCACGCTAACCCCCCCTCACATTACATCACGCTAACCCCCCTCTCTCACATTACATCACGCTAACCCCCCTCCCTCACATTACATCATGCTAACCCCCCTCCCTCACATTACATCACGCTAACCCGCTCCCTCACATTACATCACGCTAACCCCCCCTCACATTACATCACGCTAACCCCCCTCCCTCACATTACATCACGCTAACCCCCCTCCCTCATATTACATCACGCTAACCCCCCCTCACATTACATCACGTTAACCCCCTCCCTCACATTACATCATGCTAAACCCCTCCCTCACATTACATCACGCTAACCCCCCTCCCTCACATTACATCACGTTAACCCCCCTCCCTCACATTACATCATGCTAAACCCCTCCCTCACATTACATCACGTTAACCCCCCTCCCTTACATTACATCACGCTAACCCCCTCCCTCACATTACATCACGCTAACCCCCCCTCACATTACATCACGCTAACCCCCCTCACATTACATCACGCTAACCCCCCTCCCTCACATTACATCACGCTAACCCCACTCACATTACATCACGCTAACCCCCCTCCCTCACATTACATCACGCTAATCCCCCTCCCTCACATTACATCACGCTAACCCCCCTCCCTCACATTACATCACGCTAACCCCCCTCCCTCATATTACATCACGCTAACCCTCCTCCCTCACATTACATCACGCTAACCCCCCCTCACATTACATCACGCTAACCCTCCTCCCTCACATTACATCACGCTAACCCCCCCTCACATTACATCACGCTAACTCCCCTCCCTCACATTACATCACGCTAACCCCCCCTCACATTACATCACGCTAACTCCCCTCCCTCATATTACATCACGCTAATCCCCCTCCCTCACATTACATCACGCTAACCCCCCTCCCTCACATTACATCACGCTAACCCCCCTCCCTCATATTACATCACGCTAACCCCCCTCCCTCACATTACATCACGCTAACCCCCCTCACATTACATCACGCTTACCCCCCTCCCTCACATTACATCACGCTAACCCCCCCTCACATTACATCATGCTTACCCCCCTCACATTACATCACGCTAACCCTCCTCCCTCACATTACATCACGCTAACCCACCTCCCTCACATTACATCACGCTAAACCCCCTCCCTCACATTACATCACGCTAACTCCCCCTCACATTACATCACGCTTACCCCCCTCCCTCACATTACATCACGCTAACCCCCCCTCACATTACATCACGCTAACCCCCCTCACATTACATCACGCTAACCCTCCTCCCTCACATTACATCATGCTAACCCCCCTCCCTCACATTACATCACGCTAACCCACCTCCCTCACATTACATCACGCTAACCCCCCTCCCTCACATTACATCACGCTAACCCCCCTCCCTCACATTACATCACGGTAACCCCCCTCCCTCACATTACATCACACTAACCCCCCTCCCTCACATTACATCACGCTAACCCCCCTCCCTCACATTACATCACGCTAACCCCCCTCCCTCACATTACATCACGCTAACCCCCCTCCCTCACATTACATCACGCTAACCCCCCTCCCTCACATTACATCACGCTAACCCCCTCCCCCCTCCCTCACATTACATCACGCTAACCCCCCTCCCTCACATTACATCACGCTAACCCCCCTCCCTCACATTACATCACGCTAACCCTCCTCCCTCACATTATATCACGCTAACCCCCCTCCCTCATATTACATCACGCTAACCCCCCTCCCTCACATTACATCACGCTAACCCCCCTCCCTCACGTTACATCACGCTAACCCCCCTCCCTCAGATTACATCACGCTAACCCCCCTCCCCCCTCCCTCACATAACATCACGCTAACCCTCCTCCCTCACATTACATCACGCTAACCCCCCTCCCTCACATTACATCACGCTAACCCCCCTCCCTCACGTTACATCACGCTAACCCCCCTCCCTCACATTACATCACGCTAACCCCCTCCCCCCTCCCTCACATTACATCACGCTAACCCCCCCATCACATTACATCACGCTAACCCCCCCTCACATTACATCACGCTAACCACCCCCTCACATTACATCATGCTAACCCACCTCCCTCACATTACATCACGCTAACCCCCCTCCCTCACATTACATCATGCTAACCCCCCTCCCTCACATTACATCATGCTAACCCCCCTCCCTCACATTACATCACGCTAACCCCCCTCCCTCACATTACATCACGCTAACCCCCCTCCCTCACATTACATCACGCTAGCCCCCCCTCACATTACATCACGCTAACCCCCCTCCCTCACATTACATCACGCTAACCCCCCTCACATTACATCACGCTAACCCCCTACCTCACATTACATCACGCTAACCCCCTCCCTCACATTACATCACGCTAACCCCCCTCCCTCACATTACATCACGCTAACCCACCTCCCTCACATTACATCACGCTAACCCCCCTCCCTCACATTACATCACGCTAACCTCCCTCCCTCACATTATATCACGCTAACCCCCCTCCCTCACATTACATCACGCTAACCCCCTCCCTCACATTACATCACGCTAAACCCCCCTCCCTCACATTACATCACGCTAACCCACCTCCCTCACATTACATCACGCTAACCCCCCTCCCTCACATTACATCACGCTAACCTCCCTCCCTCACATTATATCACGCTAACCCCACCTCCCTCACATTACATCACGCTAACCCCCTCCCTCACATTACATCACGCTAACCTCCCTCCCTCACATTACATCACGCTAACCCCCCTCCCTCACATTACATCACGCTAACCCCCCTCCCTCACATTACATCACGCTAACCCTCCCTCCCTCACATTATATCACGCTAACCCCCCTCCCTCGCGTTACATCACGCTAACCCCCCTCCCTCACATTACATCACGCTAACCCCCCCTCCCCCCTCCCTCACATTACATCACGCTAACCCCCCCTCACATTACATCACGCTAACCCCCCCTCACATTACATCACTCTAACCACCCCCTCACATTACATCATGCTAACCCACCTCCCTCACATTACATCACGCTAACCCCCCTCCCTCACATTACATCATGCTAACCCCCCTCCCTCACATTACATCATGCTAACCCCCCTCCCTCACATTACATCACGCTAACCCCCCTTCCTCACATTACATCACGCTAACCCCCCTCCCTCACATTACATCACGCTAACCCCCCTCCCCCCTCCCTCACATTACATCACGCTAACCCCCCCCTCACATTACATCACGCTAACCCCCCCTCACATTACATCACGCTAACCACACCCTCACATTACATCATGCTAACCCACCTCCCACACATTACATCACGCTAACCCCCCTCCCTCACATTACATCATGCTAACCCCCCTCCCTCACATTACATCATGCTAACCCCCCTCCCTCACATTACATCACGCTAACCCCCCTCCCTCACATTACATCACGCTAACCCCCCTCCCTCACATTACATCATGCTAACCCCCCTCCCTCACATTACATCATGCTAACCTCCCTCCCTCATATTATATCACGCTAACCCCCCTCCCTCACGTTACATCACGCTAACCCCCCTCCCTCACATTACATCACGCTAACCTCCCTCCCCCCTCCCTCACATTACATCACGCTAACCCCCCCCTCACATTACATCACGCTAACCTCCCCTCACATTACATCACGCTAACCACCCCCTCACATTACATCATGCTAACCCACCTCCCTCACATTACATCACGCTAACCCCCCTCCCTCACATTACATCATGCTAACCCCCCCTCCCTCACATTACATCATGCTAACCCCTCTCCCTCACATTACATCACGCTAACCCCCCTCCCTCACATTACATCACGCTAACCCCCCTCCCTCACATTACATCACGCTAACCCCCCTCCCCCCTCCCTCACATTACATCACGCTAACCCCCCCCTCACATTACATCACGCTAACCCCCCTCACATTACATCACGCTAACCACCCCCTCACATTACATCACGCTAACCCCCCTCCCTCACATTACATCACGCTAACCACCCCCTCACATTACATCACGCTAACCCCCCTCCCTCACATTACATCACGCTAAACCCCCTCCCTCACATTACATCACGCTAACTCCCCCTCACATTACATCACGCTTACCCCCCTCCCTCACATTACATCACGCTAACCCCCCCTCACATTACATCACGCTAACCCCCCTCACATTACATCACGCTAACCCTCCTCCCTCACATTACATCACGCTAACCCCCCTCCCTCACATTACATCACGCTAACCCCCATCCCTCACATTATATCACGCTAACCCCCCTCCCTCACGTTACATCACGCTAACCCCCCTCCCTCACATTACATCACGCTAACCCCCCTCCCCCTCCCTCACATTACATCACGCTAACCCCCCCTCACATTACATCACGCTAACCCCCCCTCACATTACATCACGCTAACCACCCCCTCACATTACATCATGCTAACCCACCTCCCTCCCATTACATCACGCTAACCACCCTCCCTCACATTACATCATGCTAACCCCCCTCCCTCACATTACATCATGCTAACCCCCCTCCCTCACATTACATCACGCTAACCCCCCTCCCTCACATTACATCACGCTAACCCCCCTCCCTCACATTACATCACGCTAACCCCCCTCCCCTCTCCCTCACATTACATCACGCTAACCCCCCCCTCACATTACATCACGCTAACCCCCCTCACATTACATCACGCTAACCACCCCCTCACATTACATCACGCTAACACCCCTCCCTCACATTACATCACGCTAACACCCCTCCCTCACATTACATCACGCTAACCCCCCTCCCTCACATTACATCACGCTAAACCCCCTCACTCACATTACATCACGCTAACCTCCCTCACATTACATCACGCTAACCCCCCTCCCTCACATTACATCACGCTAACCCCCCTCCCTCACATTACATCACGCTAAACACATTACATCACGCTAACCCCCCTCCCTCACATTACATCACGCTAACCCCCCTCCCTCACATTACATCACGCTAACCCCCCTCCCTCACATTACATCACGCTAACCCCCCCTCACATTACTTCACGCTAACCCCCCTCCCTCACATTACATCACGCTAACCTCCCTCACATTACATCACGCAAACCCCCCTCCCTCACATTACATCACGCTAACCCCCCTCCCTCACATTACATCACGCTAACCCCCCTCCCCCTCCCTCACATTACATCACGCTAACCTCCCTCACATTACATCACGCTAAACCCCCTCCCTCACATTACATCACGCTAAACCCCCTCACTCACATGACATCACGCTAACCTCCCTCACATTACATCACGCTAACCCCCCTCCCTCACATTACATCACGCTACCCCCCCCTCACATTACTTCACGCTAACCCCCCTCCCCCCTCCCTCACATTACATCACGCTAACCTCCCTCACATTACATCACGCTAACCCCCCTCCCTCACATTACATCACGCTAAACCCCCTCCCTCACATTACATCACGCTAACCCCCCTCACATTACATCACGCTTACCCCCCTCCCTCACATTACATCACGCTTACCCCCCTCCCTCACATTACATCACGCTAACCCCCCCTAACATTACATCACGCTAACCCCCCTCACATTACATCACGCTAACCCTCCTCCCTCACATTACATCACGCTAACCCCCCTCCCTCACATTACATCACGCTAACCCCCCTCACATTACATCACGCTTACCCCCCTCCCTCACATTACATCACGCTAACCCCCCCCTCACATTACATCATGCTTACCCCCCTCACATTACATCACGCTAACCCTCCTCCCTCACATTACATCACGCTAACCCACCTCCCTCACATTACATCACGCTAAACCCCCTCCCTCACATTACATCACGCTAACTCCCCCTCACATTACATCACGCTTACCCCCCTCCCTCACATTACATCACGCTAACCCCCCCTCACATTACATCACGCTAACCCCCCTCACATTACATCACGCTAACCCTCCTCCCTCACATTACATCATGCTAACCCCCCTCCCTCACATTACATCACGCTAACCCACCTCCCTCACATTACATCACGCTAACCCCCCTCCCTCACATTACATCACGCTAACCCCCCTCCCTCACATTACATCACGGTAACCCCCCTCCCTCACATTACATCACGCTAACCCCCCTCCCTCACATTACATCACACTAACCCCCCTCCCTCACATTACATCACGCTAACCCCCCTCCCTCACATTACATCACACTAACCCCCCTCCCTCACATTACATCATGCTAAACCCCCTCACTCACATTACATCACGCTAACCCTCCTCCCTCACATTACATCACGCTAACCCACCTCCCTCACATTACATCACGCTAACCCCCCTCCCTCACATTACATCACGCTAACCTCCCTCACATCACATCACGCTAACCCCCCTCCCTCACATTACATCACGCTAACCCCCCCTCACATTACTTCACGCTAACCCCCCCCCCCTCACATGACATCACGCTAACCCCCCTCCCTCACATTACATCACGCTAACCCCCCTCCCTCACATTACATCACGCTAACCCCCCCTCACATTACATCACTCTAACCCTCCTCCCTCACATTACATCACGCTAACCCCCCCCGCCCTCACATTACATCACGCTAACCCCTTCCTTCACATTACATCATGCTAACCCCCCTCCCCTCACATGACATCACGCTTACCCCCCTCCCTCACATTACATCACGCTAACCCCCCTCCCACATTACATCACGTTAACCCCCCTCCCTCATATTATATCACGCTAACCCCCCCTCACATTACATCACGCTAACCCCCCCCTCCCACATTACATCACGTTAACCCCCCTCCCTCATATTACATCACGCTAACCCCCCCTCACATTACATCACGCTAACCCCCCTCTCTCACATTACATCACGCTAACCCCCCTCCCTCACATTACATCATGCTAACCCCCCTCCCTCACATTACATCACGCTAACCCGCTCCCTCACATTACATCACGCTAACCCCCCCTCACATTACATCACGCTAACCCCCCTCCCTCACATTACATCACGCTAACCCCCCTCCCTCATATTACATCACGCTAACCCCCCCTCACATTACATCACGTTAACCCCCTCCCTCACATTACATCATGCTAAACCCCTCCCTCACATTACATCACGCTAACCCCCCTCCCTCACATTACATCACGTTAACCCCCCTCCCTCACATTACATCATGCTAAACCCCTCCCTCACATTACATCACGTTAACCCCCCTCCCTTACATTACATCACGCTAACCCCCTCCCTCACATTACATCACGCTAACCCCCCCTCACATTACATCACGCTAACCCCCCTCACATTACATCACGCTAACCCCCCTCCCTCACATTACATCACGCTAACCCCACTCACATTACATCACGCTAACCCCCCTCCCTCACATTACATCACGCTAATCCCCCTCCCTCACATTACATCACGCTAACCCCCCTCCCTCACATTACATCACGCTAACCCCCCTCCCTCATATTACATCACGCTAACCCTCCTCCCTCACATTACATCACGCTAACCCCCCCTCACATTACATCACGCTAACCCTCCTCCCTCACATTACATCACGCTAACCCCCCCTCACATTACATCACGCTAACTCCCCTCCCTCACATTACATCACGCTAACCCCCCCTCACATTACATCACGCTAACTCCCCTCCCTCATATTACATCACGCTAATCCCCCTCCCTCACATTACATCACGCTAACCCCCCTCCCTCACATTACATCACGCTAACCCCCCTCCCTCATATTACATCACGCTAACCCCCCTCCCTCACATTACATCACGCTAACCCCCCTCACATTACATCACGCTTACCCCCCTCCCTCACATTACATCACGCTAACCCCCCCTCACATTACATCATGCTTACCCCCCTCACATTACATCACGCTAACCCTCCTCCCTCACATTACATCACGCTAACCCACCTCCCTCACATTACATCACGCTAAACCCCCTCCCTCACATTACATCACGCTAACTCCCCCTCACATTACATCACGCTTACCCCCCTCCCTCACATTACATCACGCTAACCCCCCCTCACATTACATCACGCTAACCCCCCTCACATTACATCACGCTAACCCTCCTCCCTCACATTACATCATGCTAACCCCCCTCCCTCACATTACATCACGCTAACCCACCTCCCTCACATTACATCACGCTAACCCCCCTCCCTCACATTACATCACGCTAACCCCCCTCCCTCACATTACATCACGGTAACCCCCCTCCCTCACATTACATCACACTAACCCCCCTCCCTCACATTACATCACGCTAACCCCCCTCCCTCACATTACATCACGCTAACCCCCCTCCCTCACATTACATCACGCTAACCCCCCTCCCTCACATTACATCACGCTAACCCCCCTCCCTCACATTACATCATGCTAAACCCCCTCACTCACATTACATCACGCTAACCCTCCTCCCTCACATTACATCACGCTAACCCACCTCCCTCACATTACATCACGCTAACCCCCCTCCCTCACATTACATCACGCTAACCTCCCTCACATCACATCACGCTAACCCCCCTCCCTCACATTACATCACGCTAACCCCCCCTCACATTACTTCACGCTAACCCCCCCCCCCTCACATGACATCACGCTAACCCCCCTCCCTCACATTACATCACGCTAACCCCCCTCCCTCACATTACATCACGCTAACCCCCCCTCACATTACATCACTCTAACCCTCCTCCCTCACATTACATCACGCTAACCCCCCCCGCCCTCACATTACATCACGCTAACCCCTTCCTTCACATTACATCATGCTAACCCCCCTCCCCTCACATGACATCACGCTTACCCCCCTCCCTCACATTACATCACGCTAACCCCCCTCCCACATTACATCACGTTAACCCCCCTCCCTCATATTATATCACGCTAACCCCCCCTCACATTACATCACGCTAACCCCCCCCTCCCACATTACATCACGTTAACCCCCCTCCCTCATATTACATCACGCTAACCCCCCCTCACATTACATCACGCTAACCCCCCTCTCTCACATTACATCACGCTAACCCCCCTCCCTCACATTACATCATGCTAACCCCCCTCCCTCACATTACATCACGCTAACCCGCTCCCTCACATTACATCACGCTAACCCCCCCTCACATTACATCACGCTAACCCCCCTCCCTCACATTACATCACGCTAACCCCCCTCCCTCATATTACATCACGCTAACCCCCCCTCACATTACATCACGTTAACCCCCTCCCTCACATTACATCATGCTAAACCCCTCCCTCACATTACATCACGCTAACCCCCCTCCCTCACATTACATCACGTTAACCCCCCTCCCTCACATTACATCATGCTAAACCCCTCCCTCACATTACATCACGTTAACCCCCCTCCCTTACATTACATCACGCTAACCCCCTCCCTCACATTACATCACGCTAACCCCCCCTCACATTACATCACGCTAACCCCCCTCACATTACATCACGCTAACCCCCCTCCCTCACATTACATCACGCTAACCCCACTCACATTACATCACGCTAACCCCCCTCCCTCACATTACATCACGCTAATCCCCCTCCCTCACATTACATCACGCTAACCCCCCTCCCTCACATTACATCACGCTAACCCCCCTCCCTCATATTACATCACGCTAACCCTCCTCCCTCACATTACATCACGCTAACCCCCCCTCACCTTACATCACGCTAACCCTCCTCCCTCACATTACATCACGCTAACCCCCCCTCACATTACATCACGCTAACTCCCCTCCCTCACATTACATCACGCTAACCCCCCCTCACATTACATCACGCTAACTCCCCTCCCTCATATTACATCACGCTAATCCCCCTCCCTCACATTACATCACGCTAACCCCCCTCCCTCACATTACATCACGCTAACCCCCCTCCCTCATATTACATCACGCTAACCCCCCTCCCTCACATTACATCACGCTAACCCCCCTCCCTCATATTACATCACGCTAACCCTCCTCCCTCACAAAGGGCAATCAAATGATCAAAAATGGATAATGAAAAAAGGATTGCAATAGAAAGTAAGATCAACCCTATAAAGTTCTTTAAGTACCTTAATAACAAAAAAATGAGAAAAGAAAATATAGGACCCTTTCAGTGTGAGATGGGTAGGCAGATTATTGGAGATAAGGAAAAAGTTGAGGTATTAAACAAATTCTTTGCCTCTGTGTTTACCAGGGAAGAATCAAGTTCAATAGTAGTGCCGCAGGAGGAAGTCACAACCTACATATTAATGAACAATTGGTTAACTGAGGAAGAAGCTCATAAGCGACTTGAAAAATTAAAGTAAATAAGGCACCTGACCCCCATGGCATACATCCAAGAGTTCTCAAGGAGTTAAGCTCAGTAATAGCAAAACCATTACATTTAATATTCAAGGTTTCCATTTCCACAGGCTCAGTACCACAAGATTGGCGTAAAGCAGATGTGGTGCCTATATTTAAAAAGGGAGCTGGATCACAACCGGGAAATTACAGAATTGTAAGCCTGACTTCAATAGTGGGGAAACTACTTGAAGGTCTAATACGGGATAATATTCAGGAATACCTAATGGAAAACAAAATTATTAGTAATAGTCAGCATGGATTTATGAAGGATAGATCATGCCAAACTAACCTTATTTATTTCTTTGAGGAGGTAAGTAGGAATTTCGACCAGGGTAATGCAGTTGATGTGGTCTACTTAGATTTTGCAAAGGCTTTTGATACGGTTTCACACAAGAGGTTGGTGTACAAAATAAAGAAAATTGGACTCACTAATAATATATGCACCTGGATTGAAAACTGGTTAAAGGACAGACAACAGAGGGTTGTCATAAATGGAACTTTTTCAGGTTGGGCTAAAGTCGTGAGTGGAGTACCTCAGGGATCGGTACTGGGACCCCTGCTTTTTAACTTATTTATTAATGACCTTGAGGTTGGGATCAAGAGCAAAGTCTCCATCTTTGCTGATGATACTAAATTGTGTAAGGTAATAGAATCAGAGCAGGATGTAATTTCTCTTCAGAAGGACTTGGAGAGATTGGAAACGTGGACAGGTAAATGGCAGATGAGGTTTAATACAGATAAATGTAAGGTTATGCATTTGGGATGCAAGAATAAAAAGGCGACTTACAAATTAAATGGAGATATATTGAGGGAATCCTTGATGGAGAAGGATTTAGGAGTGCTTGTAGACAGCAGGCTTAGCAATAGTGGCCAATGTCATGCAGTAGCTGCAAAGGCAAACAAGATCTTATCTTGCATCAAACGGGCAATGGATGGAAGGGAAGTAAACATAATCATGCCCCTTTACAAAGCATTAGTAAGACCACACCTTGAATATGGAGTACAATTTTGGGCACCAATCCTAAGAATAGACATTATGGAACTAGAGAGAGTGCAGAGAAGAGCCACCAAATTAATAAAGGGAATGGACAATCTATATGCTGGATCCAGGGTCGTGTCTAGAGTATGAATGAACCCAGCTACAGTAGCTTCAACTCAGCCCTCTTTCCAAAGCACAACAAGTCCTGTATATTTTCTTCACTTTATTTAGGAAGACAGCAATAAAAACAGGCTCTTGTGGTAAGATGTTTGTGTTGGAAAGGTGTATATCTGTGGATGCCTTGTAATTAAGGGCAGGTGAAAAGAATTGGCCTTGCCATAGGGGTGTAACATAAATGTACTCACTCTGCCAATGTCAGGAAGTAAAGACAGTGGGTACTGCTTATGACACAGGGATAGGGGTCAGGCTAAAGTAACAGTCAGCAGGGACAGGGGGGAATTGGAAAGCCCATTAACTTAGAGGACTGGAGATGTTGTCAGGGCAACCCGGCATGTGACAGACTGAAAGGAAAAAAGGCAACATAATGTATCCATTCCATCTGCAAGGAAAGTAACATCCAAATACAGCTAGCAGGCAGAACTGCCAAGGAAAGGAAAGGAAAGGGGGGAACACAGAATGCTGAAATTGGTTGTCCATGTCACTCTCCATCTGGTATCTGGAGATACCACTATAACAGAATATGTAGAACATATGTGCAATGCAAACATAACATAACAATGCAAAGGTCCATGTCCACATAGCGAGGTGATACCGGCCGGTACCACTGGCATCAAAGTCCTTTGGCCAAAACCTTCTGGTAAGGAAGGCCAGGTGGATGCACAGCTCCAGGTTAGCTGGTTGCACCACAATGTCTTTGTGTTAAGGTCTCTTGCGCTGTTTTCTTTCAACTTTGTGAGAGAACAGTCCTTTTGTCTCTGTAGTTTTCTCTACAGAGTGCATCACCTCGTGGATATACCAGTCGTTGTAGTCTGTCACCCTATCACCTGGCGTTTGGAGATGTGAAGATGATGTGAAGATGTTTTTGTTGATCTCAGGGGTATGACCTAGTCTCTTCTCCTCACTTGGCCCTCCTGTCACTTGGAGATGGCCAAGACATGGTTCAGAGAGGGATGTGTGTCCGCATTCTGTTGTCACCGTTCTGCGGGCGTCAACATAGTCTGGTCCATGCCCTTTGTCAGTGCACACGTTGCCCACTATCACCCATCCTAGGTCAAGTCTTTGGGCGTATGGTGCGTTGTGGGGTCCGTTACGCTGTTTACGGACTTTGTGTACCATCAAGATGTCCCTACCGAGCAGAAGCAAGATCTTGGCTCCTTGTTCCACTGGCGGGATGTAGTTGGCTATTCTTCTGAGGTGCGGGTGATGGCGTGCCACGTCTGGTGTGGGAATGTCGTCCCTGTTTGCAGCCATGTGGTTGCACTCAATGGGCTTTTGATACGGTTTCACACAAGAGGTTGGTGTACAAAATAAAGAGTGTTGGACAAGTTGGACTCAGTAATAATATATGCACCTGGATTGAAAACTGGTTAAAGCAGCGGTGCGCAAACTGGGGGGCGCGACCCCCAGGGGGGGCGTGAGACTGGCGACGGGGGGCCGCGGGGTTTACAGAGGCCCCGCGCGCTTCCCGAAGGCACTTAAATTAAGTGCCGGGGGAGCTGCAGGGCCTCTGTGAACCTAACTTACCGTGGCTCCGGCGGCTTCCTCCCTGCATCGCCATGGCAACGCGGCGTCAAAATGACGCTGCGAGGTCATGTGACGTCACGTTGCTATGGCAACGTGACGTCATTAAGCCGGAGCGCGGGTAAGTTGGGGTTGGGGGGGGGGCGCAGGAATGAGGGGACAGCCGGCAGGGGGGCACAGGGAAAAAAGTTTGCGCCCCCTGGGTTAAAGGACAGACAACAGAGGGTTGTCATAAATGGAACTTTTTCAGGTTGGGCTAAAGTCGTGAGTGGAGTACCTCAGGGATCGGTACTGGGACCCCTGCTTTTTAACTTGTTTATTAATGACCTTGAGGTTGGGATCGAGAGCAAAGTCTCCATCTTTGCTGATGATACTAAATTGTATAAGGTAATAGAATCAGAGCAGGATGTAATTTCTCTTCAGAAGGACTTGGAGAGACTGGAAACGTGGGCAGGTAAATGGCAGATGAGGTTAAATACAGATAAATGTAAGGTTATGCATTTAGGATGCAAGAATAAAAAGGCGACTTACAAATTAAATGGAGATATATTGGGGTAATCCTTGATGGAGAAGGATTTAGGAGTGCTTGTTGACAGCAGGCTTAGCAATAGTGCCCAATGTCATGCAGTAGCTGCAAAGGCAAACAAGATCTTATCTTGCATCAAACGGGCAATGGGTGGAAGGGAAGTAAAAATAATTATGCCCCTTTACAAAGCATTAGTAAGACCACACCTTGAATATGGAGTACAATTTTGGGCACCAATCCTAAGAAAAGACGTTATGGAACTAGAGAGAGTGCAGAGAAGAGCCACCAAATTACTAAAGGGGATGGACATTCTAACTTATGAGGAGAGGCTAGCTAAATTAGATTTATTTACATTAGAAAAGAGGCATCTAAGAGGGGATATGATAACTATATACAAATATATTCAGGGACAATACAAGGAGCTTTCAAAATAACTATTCATCCCACGGGCAGTACTAAGGACTCGGGGCCATCCCTTAAGGTTGGAGGAAAGGTAATTTCACCAGCAAGAAAGGAAAGGGTTCTTTACAGTAAGGGCAGTTAAAATGTGGAATTCATTACCCATGGAGACTGTGATGGCAGATACAATAGATTTGTTCAAAAAAAGGTTGGACATCTTTTTAGATGGGAAAGGTATACAGGGATATACCAAATAAGTATACATGGGAAGAATGTTGATCCAGGGATTAATCCGATTGCCAATTCTTGGAGTCAGGAAGGAATTAATTTTTCCCCTTAATGGGGTTTTTTGTTTGCCTTCCTCTGGATCAATAAGTATATATATAGGATAAAGTATCTGTTGTCTAAATTTAGCATAGGTTGAACTTGATGGACGGAAGTCTTTTTTCAACCTCATCTACTATGTAGCTATGTAACTATGAGTGTGGGGAGAGCTATCTTCACTCTGTTTTCACTGAACGTATGACGTAACCGCTTGCTCTTCTCCCTGTTGTCTCAGTTGACCCTGCACAGGTTCTGAGGGTGTAGGGTGAGGTATTGTCTTGTGAGTTGAATAAGTGGAAGAACTCCGTCTTCGCCAATGATCTGTTACTTTGATCGTTGATGAT
>NW_027454968.1:311203-353703 GCF_040206685.1 Ascaphus truei | reverse complement strand
AGGTCGTACGTTCTTGTGGACAATCGGGATGAGGTATTTCTCTCTGGGAAGAGAAAAGAAGAAAACTTGTATTAGAGAACCCCAAACCTACGTGCACTGTTGTGGGTTACGTGATACTTTGTCAGTTCGACTAGTGCCATCTTATTTATATATCTGCCGAGGTCCTCTTGAACGGAGAGAAGCCTATCAAAGTGTCCTATTCGCAACACGTCCATTGTCAAGACACTTGTATGTGTCGTATTGTTTGCCAGTCCCCCAGATGTAGCCCGTGAGGCTCTTCACGTTGTCATGGGTCCACTAGCCCAGAGGTTCCCAAACCCCAGTCCTCAATGACCTCTAACCGTCCAGGTTTTAAGGATATCCCTTGCTTGAGCGCAGGTGGTTCGTTCAACATGATTGCGCCACTGGCGCTAACGTGAGGATATCCTTAGAATCCTGGACTGGTAGAGGTCCACGGAGGACTGGAGTTGTCAACCTCAGGGCTAGCGGGAT
Organism: Ascaphus truei; assembly: GCF_040206685.1. Taxonomy (NCBI): domain Eukaryota; kingdom Metazoa; phylum Chordata; class Amphibia; order Anura; family Ascaphidae; genus Ascaphus; species Ascaphus truei. Next base: position 353,211 of record NW_027454968.1, on the reverse strand, counting down.
TGGACGTTTGGTCGAGGACGCTCTTACCGCTGGATGCTTTGCCAATAAGGTAAGTTCACTTACAGGATTTTAGCGGTTAGGCGAGGGGGTTAAAGGTTTTTTTTTTATGGTAAGGGCGTGGGGGAAGGGGTTAAAGGTTTTTAGGGTAAGGGGCTTCGGGTAAGTGCGTAGGGAAATTGGTTATTAAAGGTTTTAGAAAGGGGTTTAGGGGAAGGCGTACGGGAAGGGGTTAAAAGGTTTTTAGGGTAAGGGTGTAGGAGAAGGGGTTAAATGTTTTTAGGGGAAGGGCTTGGGGGTAGGGGTTAAGGTTAATAGGGTAGGGGATTAGTGTAATGTGTTTAGGGAAAGGGGTTAGGGAAAAGGGCAGCACTAGCTTTAGGGGCTAAGATTAGAGGGTTTCAGGGTAAGGAGTTAAGGTTTTTAGGGTAGGGGGTAGCCTTAGTATTAGGGGTTACAATGAGGGGGGTTTTTAGGGTAAGGTAGGAAATTATGGGGCTTACCTTGGCGGCGAAATGGCCATCGGCGAGGCGAATGGCGGCTAAACACAACCACATGTCCTAGACTAGCTCTGGCGGGTCACTTTTAATATACCGCTCATCTTTCACACCGGAGACTATACACGCTGATAATTACCATCTTTCCCAAGAGTTTCAAGGCCTCTTTGTTCATTCTGCGTTGTTGAAGGGGAACCTGCTTACATTCACGTGACCGACCCGGCGGGCACGCCATTATCAGGAGGACGGCGCATACCAACGATGATATCTGTACCTTAACCATGGTGACACCTGAGGGGGAGCGGGGGACGAGGCGTTAGTCATGTCCCTAAACCCACAGCTTCTCTTATAATAAAGAATAATGATGAGGTCTGATTAGAGGGTTGCCAGGCGGCTTCGTCCAAAAATACTGGACACACACCTCTCTCTCTGCTCCATGCTGTTTCCTCCTCTACTTGGCCCCACCTCCAGGCTCCTGACACCACCTCCTGATTGGCTGCTGCTGGGTAATGCAGCCAATCAGGATGGAGGAAGCTGCCCAGCCCCCTAGCAACAGCCCTGCTCTCTCCCTGCTCAGGGAAATCCCGCAGCCCCCCCAAGCCGGTCAGGTCACTATGTCCAGAGAGGTAACACCTGACACATACATGTCCAGCGAGGTAATGCCGGTATACACGTACACATAGGGTTGCCAGGTGTCCGGTATTGAACTGGACTGTCCTGTATTTGGACATTGTCCAGTAAAAAATGAGAGGTACTGTAATACTGGACATAGTTACACAGTTACATAGTAGATGAGGTTGAAAAAAGACGTAGGTCCATCAAGTTCAACCTATGCTAAATTTAGACAACAGATACTTTATTCTATATCTATACTTATTGATCCAGAGGAAGGCAAACAAAAACCCCCATTAAGGGGAAAAATTAATTCCTTCCTGACTCCAAGAATTGGCAATCAGATTAATCCCTGGATCAACATCCTTCCCATGTATACTTATTTGGTATATCCCTGTATACCTTTCCCATCTAAAAAGATGTCCAACCTTTTTTTGAACAAATCTATTGTATCTGCCATCACAGCCTCCATGGGTAATGAATTCCACATTTTAACTGTATGTGTCTGGTATTTTCCTCCCTGGACATAGTGACCTGACACTTTTCACCATTGAGTCCAGTATTTTTGGAGAAGCCACCTGGCCACCCTACGTACACATCCAGTATTGCCTCTCATTTTTTACGGGACACAGTGTCCAAATACAGGACAGTCCGGTTCGATAACTGGACGCCTGGGAACCTTCGGTCTGAATAACGCAGGATTACTCTCACCAACAAGGAAACCCCCCAAAAAAGTTCAAAGCCGGCAAACGGTCCCGGACATGAGAAACGATCGCGGCGCTTACACGCGTCACACAATTCGCAGAAGGACTTTCTCTAAAACATCCCCCCCGCGACGGATCTCAGACCATTAACGCAGGCTGTATTTAAAGAAACGTCAACCCAGGTGCCGCACAGCATCTAAAAGGGCCGAGTATTACTACGCACTTGTACAACAGCACCACAAAATAACACAATTACATGGTAAAGGTATGCTGCAACCCAGGGGGGGCTCAGATCCAGTCCTAAAGACCCCCCCATCATGTTCGCTTTTAAGGATATCCCAGCTCCAGCACAGGTGGCTCAATCAGTCCCTGCTTCAGCACAGGTGCTCAATCAGTCCCTGCTTCAGCACAGGTTGCTCAATCAGTGGCTCAGTCTTGGGGGGGGGTGCGGGAGACTTGAGGACTGGGGTTCAGCACCCCCTGTCCCAACACCTAAGTTGTGGCAACACAAGTTTCCAACGGCAACGCCACAAAGTTATCAGCACCCCCCCGAATAACAATGCAAATAAAAGCTATGCATTTCTGCCTGACAAAGCCAAACAGGCCCCCATGCACAGGAGAGAGGCACATACCTGAACTCGGGAGTCCCAGGGCAACGTATGTCCTCCATCCATCCTCCCGACACTTATAAAGGACCAGAGTGCTCCTGACATCATGAAAACACAGTCTCTCTGCCGGGCTGCGAGGCTGCTACCAGGGACTTTTCTCCCGGGTTTCACTTTCTGTTTTCTGGTTTCCCTTCTTCTGCATTCCTTCTTTATTCAGAAAAAAAAACACGTTTGGCAATTAAAACAAAAAATAAAGGCTTTGGAAGATGAGGAACGGGACCGATCATCGGGAAGGTTAGATCATTATTATTTTTTTTAATAGTTTATTTTTTGGTTTAATACTTAACTGCAGGAAGAGGGCTCAGCTCTCCGCCCGGCTCCCTGCACTGGTTCCTACCTCACGTCGCGGTTGAAGATTTCGGGAATCCTGCAGTATTGCAGGTGTGGTGTTGCCCTGGCCGGGGGGGGGAGGGGAAGGGGGCTTCTTCTCCTGCCGCTGGAGGTTCTCCGCGACCGGCGTATCGCTCACTTTTGTCGGCATTTTGAAACGAACGTTTTCTCGCGGCTTTCCTAAAAAGAAAAACAACAAAAAAAAAAAAACAGATACGTTTACAAAAAACATAACGCGCGAACCTCCTCTGTGTCATTCCCGCCTGCCCCCCCCCCCCAGACGGACGTCTGCAGGGGTTCCCCAAGAGCTGCTCCCCTCTGCACATAGGGTTGCTAGATAGCTTCTTCAAAAATACTGGACTCAATGGTGATAGGTGCGTCAGGTCACTACTGTATGTCCAGGGAGGTAATACCGGTGTACACAGACATGTCCAGTATTGCAGCACCTCTCTTTTTTTTTTTACTGGACAGTGTCCAAATAGAGGACAGTCCGGTTCAATACCGGAGACCTGGCCGCCCAACCTGCACAGGAGCAGCGTGCCCGGGGTTGGTTTGCGATGCGTTTGCTCAGCTCCGCCCTCCGCTGTGTCTATCGCCTCGGACCGCAGCACTTGCGTAGCACAGGGCTGGCTTCGTTCAGACCCTCCCCAGCCAAAGGGTGTCAGCGGTTTGCTGCCTGGTGTTATCATTCCAGCGCACCCCCCCCCCCCTTCTCCTCCCCCTGTAACCACCCACCCCGCCTTACAGATTGCAAGCTCCCTGGGACATTGCCTTATTTATTTCAAAACTATTTTCTAAACTCGGCGCTGGAGCGTTGTGTGGGAACTTAGGGGGGGGGGGGGGCCCGTCCCAAATCTGCAATCGGGACCTGCCGAAAACATATAAAAGACCTACTGTATGTTAATGTTGGTTATTTTATTGTCTCTCGCCCGCCAGTCCTATTGTACCGAGCCACGGACTACGTTGGCATGTTCTAAATAAATGTCGATTACGATAATAGCAATGTGTATCATTTTATTTATGTAGCGCCCACCATGTGCGCAGCACTGTGCCCCATCACAATAGGGGGTGGGCACAGTACACAGAGCGGGGAGAAGTACAACCGGCCAATTACAACACACGGCTACAGGAGACCCTGCCACAAAGAGCTTGCAATCTAAGGCTGCGGTTATAGTGCCGGCGATGGCGACGTCAGGCTGCAGTCGCTGGAAAAATCAAATTCAGATGACTTCCAGCGATCGCGACCACGCCGCCGCGCTTACTATAAGCGCACGCAACAGCCGAATGTATTTGTTTTGCCGCCGCGTCGCCGGCACTACAAGCGCCGCCTAAGGCTTGTTATATAGTAGGCGCTCCTACGCGCGGGGCCGGCGTTGCGTGTGCACGTTGGCGTGCGCGTTTAGCTGGTAGGCTGCAAGCGGTGACCCCTCACGGTTAGGGGGCGTGACTCTGTCACAGCGTCAGGCCGCGCTGTGATTGGTTTGCGGTGCGGCAGCAGCGCGAAAATACCATTTTTATTGTAATTTCCCTGGTCTGCGCCATCCTTCCCGGCCGTGCGAGCGCGCCCCTAACACAGCCAATTCTAACGGACGCGCGCGCTGCATTACAAGTTGTATGTTGAACAGACACAGACAGAAAAGGCTGTGCGGCCTCCTCCGCACCACAATAACCTTACATGTAAGGGAGGATGGGGGCCGGGGGCCCTTAATATACGTTTATCACTTATTCCCTCACCTGCTGTCTCTGAGTTCCCCTCAAACCTCTTAGATTGTAAGCTCTTCGGGCGGGGATTTCCTTTCCTACTGTCTGATTTTGCTGCGCTTATTGTATTATTATAATTCCCTGCGCTGTATTCTGTGTGAAGCGCCGAGTACACTTTTTGCGCTATATAAATAGAGACATACAATACAATACAATTAGGCACGGCTGGGCCTGTCCCGCTTTCCTTCCTTTGAAGCTGTATGTTGGCCGCTTGCAGACACAGTGGGAGGAAAACGTGCGTGGTTACAAGGGCAGACTGGGGAGGACAGGGGCACGTGGGGGGAGGACAGGGGCACGTGGGGGGAGGACAGGGGCACGTGGGGGTCGGAGGTGGGGGGGGTGCATTCTGCCTTCAGGAACAAAAGATAGGAAAACATCTGTGCCATCTAAAAAAAGGATCCAATTTTAACTACTTCCCGACCAGAGCGGCCGCACGTTATTTTGTAAAAAGGGCAAACAACTTAAAGAATAAACTCACGCCGGGTGGTTTTTACAAATAAGGCTGCGGTTATAGTGCCAGCGACGGTGACGTCAGGCTGCGGTTATAGTGCCAGCGACGGTGACGTCCGGCTGCGGTTATAGGGCCGGCGACGGTGACGTCAGGCTGCGGTTATAGTGCCGGCGACGGTGATGTCAGGCTGCGGTTATAGTGCCGGCGACGGTGATGTCAGGCTGCGGTTATAGGGCCGGCGACGGTGATGTCAGGCTGCGGTTATAGGGCCGGCGACGGTGATGTCAGGCTGCGGTTATAGTGTCGGCGGCGGTGACGTCAGGCTGCGGTTATAGTGCCGGCGACGGTGACGTCAGGCTGCGGTTATAGTGCCGGCGGCGGTGACAGCAGGCTGCGGTTATAGTGCCGGCGACGGTGACGGTGACGTCAGGCTGCGGTTATAGTGCCGGCGGCGGTGACAGCAGGCTGCGGTTATAGTGCCGGCGACGGTGACGGTGACGTCAGGCTGCGGTTATAGTGCCGGCGACGGTGATGTCAGGCTGCGGTTATAGGGCCGGCGACGGTGATGTCAGGCTGCGGTTATAGGGCCGGCGACGGTGATGTCAGGCTGCGGTTATAGTGCCGGCGACGGTGATGTCAGGCTGCGGTTATAGTGCCGGCGACGGTGACGTCAGGCTGCGGTTATAGTGATGGCGACGGTGACGTCAGGCTGCGGTTATAGTGCCGGCGATGGTGACGTCAGGCTGCGGTTATAGTGCCGGCGGCGGTGACGTCAGGCTGCGGTTATAGGGCCGGCGACGGTGACGTCAGGCTGCGGTTATAGTGCCGGCGGCGGTGACGTCAGGCTGCGGTTATAGTGCCGGCGACGGTGACGTCAGGCTGCGGTTATAGTGCCGGCGGCGGTGACGTCAGGCTGCGGTTATAGTGCCGGCGACGGTGACGTCAGGCTGCGGTTATAGTGCCGGCGACGGTGACGTCAGGCTGCGGTTATAGTGCCGGCGGCGGTGACGTCAGGCTGCGGTTATAGGGCCGGCGGCGGTGACATCAGGCTGCGGTTATAGTGCCGGCGGCGGTGACGTCAGGCTGCGGTTATAGTGCCGGCGGCGGTGACGTCAGGCTGCGGTTATAGGGGCGGCGACGGTGACGTCAGGCTGCGGTTATAGTGCCGGCGGCGGTGACGTCAGGCTGCGGTTATAGTGCCGGCGACGGTGACGTCAGGCAGCGGTTATAGTGCCGGCGGCGGTGACGTCAGGCTGCGGTTATAGTGCCGGCGACGGTGACGTCAGGCTGCGGTTATAGTGCCGGCGGTGGTGACGTCAGGCTGCGGTTATAGTGCCGGCGGCGGTGACGTCAGGCTGCGGTTATAGTGCTGGCGGCGGTGACGTCAGGCTGCGGTTATAGTGCTGGCGGCGGTGACGTCAGGCTGCGGTTATAGTGCTGGCGGCGGTGACGTCAGGCTGCGGTTATAGGGCCGGCGGCGGTGACGTCAGGCTGCGGTTATAGTGCCGGCGGCGGTGACGTCAGGCTGCGGTTATAGGGCCGGCGGCGGTGACATCAGGCTGCGGTTATAGTGCCGGCGGCGGTGACGTCAGGCTGCGGTTATAGTGCCGGCGGCGGTGACGTCAGGCTGCGGTTATAGGGGCGGCGACGGTGACGTCAGGCTGCGGTTATAGTGCCGGCGGCGGTGACGTCAGGCTGCGGTTATAGTGCCGGCGACGGTGACGTCAGGCAGCGGTTATAGTGCCGGCGGCGGTGACGTCAGGCTGCGGTTATAGTGCCGGCGACGGTGACGTCAGGCTGCGGTTATAGTGCCGGCGGCGGTGACGTCAGGCTGCGGTTATAGTGCCGGCGGCGGTGACGTCAGGCTGCGGTTATAGTGCTGGCGGCGGTGACGTCAGGCTGCGGTTATAGTGCTGGCGGCGGTGACGTCAGGCTGCGGTTATAGTGCTGGCGGCGGTGACGTCAGGCTGCGGTTATAGGGCCGGCGGCGGTGACGTCAGGCTGCGGTTATAGTGCCGGCGGCGGTGACGTCAGGCTGCGGTTATAGTGCCGGCGGCGGTGACGTCAGGCTGCGGTTATAGGGCCGGCGACGGTGATGTCAGGCTGCGGTTATAGGGCCGGCGACGGTGATGTCAGGCTGCGGTTATAGTGCCGGCGACGGTGACGTCAGGCTGCGGTTATAGTGCCGGCGGCGGTGACGTCAGGCTGCGGTTATAGTGCCGGCGGCGGTGACGTCAGGCTGCGGTTATAGGGCCGGCGACGGTGATGTCAGGCTGCGGTTATAGTGCCGGCGACGTCAGGCTGCGGTTATAGTGATGGCGACGGTGACGTCAGGCTGCGGTTATAGTGCCGGCGATGGTGACGTCAGGCTGCGGTTATAGTGCCGGCGGCGGTGACGTCAGGCTGCGGTTATAGGGCCGGCGACGGTGACGTCAGGCTGCGGTTATAGTGCCGGCGGCGGTGACGTCAGGCTGCGGTTATAGTGCCGGCGACGGTGACGTCAGGCTGCGGTTATAGTGCCGGCGGCGGTGACGTCAGGCTGCGGTTATAGTGCCGGCGACGGTGACGTCAGGCTGCGGTTATAGTGCCGGCGACGGTGACGTCAGGCTGCGGTTATAGTGCCGGCGGCGGTGACGTCAGGCTGCGGTTATAGTGCTGGCGGCGGTGACGTCAGGCTGCGGTTATAGTGCTGGCGGCGGTGACGTCAGGCTGCGGTTATAGGGCCGGCGGCGGTGACGTCAGGCTGCGGTTATAGTGCCGGCGGCGGTGACGTCAGGCTGCGGTTATAGTGCCGGCGGCGGTGACGTCAGGCTGCGGTTATAGTGCCGGCGGCGGTGACGTCAGGCTGCGGTTATAGGGCCGGCGACGGTGACGTCAGGCTGCGGTTATAGTGCCGGCGGCGGTGACGTCAGGCTGCGGTTATAGTGCCGGCGACGGTGACGTCAGGCTGCGGTTATAGTGCCGGCGGCGGTGACGTCAGGCTGCGGTTATAGTGCCGGCGACGGTGACGTCAGGCTGCGGTTATAGTGCCGGCGACGGTGACGTCAGGCTGCGGTTATAGTGCCGGCGGCGGTGACGTCAGGCTGCGGTTATAGTGCTGGCGGCGGTGACGTCAGGCTGCGGTTATAGTGCTGGCGGCGGTGACGTCAGGCTGCGGTTATAGTGCCGGCGGCGGTGACGTCAGGCTGCGGTTATAGTGCCGGCGACGGTGACGTCAGGCTGCGGTTATAGTGCCGGCGACGGTGACGTCAGGCTGCGGTTATAGTGCCGGCGGCGGTGACGTCAGGCTGCGGTTATAGTGCTGGCGGCGGTGACGTCAGGCTGCGGTTATAGTGCTGGCGGCGGTGACGTCAGGCTGCGGTTATAGGGCCGGCGGCGGTGACGTCAGGCTGCGGTTATAGTGCCGGCGGCGGTGACGTCAGGCTGCGGTTATAGTGCCGGCGGCGGTGACGTCAGGCTGCGGTTATAGGGCCGGCGGCGGTGACATCAGGCTGCGGTTATAGTGCCGGCGGCGGTGACGTCAGGCTGCGGTTATAGGGCCGGCGACGGTGACGTCAGGCTGCGGTTATAGTGCCGGCGGCGGTGACGTCAGGCTGCGGTTATAGTGCCGGCGACGGTGACGTCAGGCTGCGGTTATAGTGCCGGCGGCGGTGACGTCAGGCTGCGGTTATAGTGCCGGCGACGGTGACGTCAGGCTGCGGTTATAGTGCCGGCGACGGTGACGTCAGGCTGCGGTTATAGTGCCGGCGGCGGTGACGTCAGGCTGCGGTTATAGTGCTGGCGGCGGTGACGTCAGGCTGCGGTTATAGTGCTGGCGGCGGTGACGTCAGGCTGCGGTTATAGGGCCGGCGGCGGTGACGTCAGGCTGCGGTTATAGTGCCGGCGGCGGTGACGTCAGGCTGCGGTTATAGTGCCGGCGGCGGTGACGTCAGGCTGCGGTTATAGGGCCGGCGGCGGTGACATCAGGCTGCGGTTATAGTGCCGGCGGCGGTGACGTCAGGCTGCGGTTATAGTGCCGGCGGCGGTGACATCAGGCTGCGGTTATAGGGCCGGCGGCGGTGACGTCAGGCTGCGGTAATAGTGCTGGCGGCGGTGACGTCAGGCTGCGGTTATAGTGCCGGCGACGGTGACGTCAGGCTGCGGTTATAGTGCCGGCGGCGGTGACGTCAGGCTGCGGTTATAGTGCCGGCGGCGGTGACGTCAGGCTGCGGTTATAGTGCTGGCGGCGGTGACGTCAGGCTGCGGTCGCTGGAAAAATCTAATTGAAGTGACTTCCAGCGACCGCGCCGTCGCTCCTACTATAAGCAGACGCGACGGCGGCAATGCATTTGTTTTGAAGCGACGTCGCGTCGCTGGCACTATAAGCGCGGTATAAAGCCCGTAATATAGTGGGCGCGCGGGCTGCGCCGTGCACGCGCGCGGCAGTTATAGTTGGCTGTGGTTAGCCAGCCATTGTATGCTAGGGCCGCGTGCGCACGGCAGTGAGCGCGGAGCCGGGCGATAGCGGGGAAGGCTCGAAAAGTATGTATTCGCGCCACTAACGCAGTGTGTGTGTGTGTGTGTGTGTGTGTGTGTGTGTGTGTGTGTGTGTGTGTGTGTGTGTGTGTGTGTGTGTGTGTGCAATATTAATAAATAATTTATTCTCAGAGCGTGTTTTTTTAATTTTAATATACACACACACAGCTTCCCCAGTGACACACAAACACACTGTGACACACACACACATAGATACATACACACACACACACACACACACAGCTTCCTCAGTGACACACAAACGCACTGTGACACACACACACACATAGATACATACACACACACAGCTTCCTCAGTGACACACAAACACACAGTGACATACACACACACACATAGATACATACACACACACAGCTTCCCCAGTGACACACAAACACACTGTGACACACACACACACACATAGATACATACACACACACAGCTTCCTCAGTGACACACAAACGCACAGTGACATACACACATATATACATACACAGACACAGCTTCCCCAGTGACACACCGACACACAACACACACACACACACAGCTTCCCCAGTGACACACAAACACACAGTGACACACAAACACACAGTGACACACACACACAGTGACACACACACAGTACCTTACAAGCCTGTCGCTCACAGCAGCACAGACCGCACGCACGGAAAGTGTGCGTCACGTGCACGAGCGTTCGCACAGGCGCGCGCGCCCACTACTGTATATCACTGGCCTAGAAGAAGAGGCCGGTAGTTGGCTGCCAGAGAGACCACAGGGTTTTGTTTTGTAACCGCTATTCGTGCACACTTTGCAAGTATGGGTCGCAAGATAAAGTCACGTTTTAAATCATCCGGAACAGGAGAATTATTATTCTTAACAATGAACAATTCGCAAATGGTAAAAACGAATAACGTTATGTACGGGCGGGAACGCTCACGCGGGCGCCAGCGTGCAGGACGCACAGTAATGCCAATCACAGGCATCATGACTGGCATTCACTTTGCTAATTATAATGTTTTTTTTAAATGACACATTTCTGTTTATTTCCGTTGCGCCCTGTGCCCCCTGAGGGTCGCGGGACGAGCCTCCGCGGGTTGAGCTGCCGCGGTCACCGGGCCAGTTTTGTATTCCCATCTTATTACTGGCGGCTCTCTGAGTTTTGCTTTGTATATTCATTGGGCGCCTCAGCCTTCCCTATCGTACTGTGTCGGACGCACGTGTCCGCCTGCTGGAGCATACGGGGAATGCAGGCAGTCCTCGTTTTACAACGAATGGCTTAGCCAACGCTGTGCAATGCAGACCTATGTTCATTTTTACACCGACAAAACGGCTTATCCAACGCTCTTACGACGCTTTGCAAAGCTGTTTGTGTATATAATATATATATATTATACTATATAATATATTATATTTTTATATTAAATTATATATTATGTTATATTATATATATATTTTTATATATATATATAAAATACAGTATATACACTATATAATGTATTATTTATTATGTTATATTATAGGGACCTGTAGTTCTTGCCGCATCTCAGAGCCGTGACGTCAGACGCCTACCAGGACGGAAAGCTGACAGTGAAGCTGCGATCTTATACTGCAGACGGAGGACACTTGGATGATCCAGGGGAAGGCGGTGAGAGCGGCGACAAATCCACAACACACAATGATTGTGTAACATGCCTGTTTTTATTTAGCACATTGTAAGTGCACATTTTATATTCATTTTTTATATAAAGTACAATAACCACATGATCGCGCTATGTAGTGCTTTTCCCATTCCTTTGCATACTGTTCCGCGCTATTGAGGGGACGAGCCTGGAGGGAGGTCCGCACACCAATATTACCACGGGGGCTGCAGCCCAATCTGCAAAAGGCTTTTTTATCTGTATCATCTTGTAAGTAGGAACACCACTAGAGCCAATACTTCAATAATATCTAACCCATTGTCAATACACCTACACTTACATTTGCACTATTTTCTTCTTTTTTATTCCCCACATATGCTCCTCCTGGATTGTATGAGATCATATTATATATATAAGACAGTATATACACTATATAATTTATGTGTGTGCTGATTATCTTGTTGTCTGCATAAAATATTTTGTGTATTTTAGCATTAAAAATGCCTTCAGGAACGGAACCTTTCATTTAAACAGTGTTCCTACGGGAAGACGCGTTTCGCTTTACAACGTTTCGCTATCCAACGCCATTTTGAGTAACGCATTGTGTCGGATAACTGAGGACTGCCTGTATATATATATATATTGTGACAGGGTCATTGACTCCGTGTATGTGAATAGGAGATGGCAGTATGCATGCTATCCAGTAAACGAGGGGTTAACTCAGCTTGTCAAGCAGACCACAGGTGATTTGAATTAAGCTCCTTCACCTGCTTTAAAACAGGAAGAGGAAATACCTCTGGGGCGGCAGTCTCTCTCTCTGAGGCATAGAGGGAAGACAGAGGAAGTATTAAGACAGACACAAGCTGCCCAAAGCGATCCTGTCCCAAGAGGGAAGAATAAAGCTCCCAGGTAAGGAGCCAACTGCGTTTGCTGTACTTTATTGGGCTGGAATAGGTTAGCTAGCCAGCCAGATAGTTAGCCTGCACTTTTGTTTAGCTAGTACCCCGACCGGGGTTAGGATTTTTGTTTCGTTTCAATTTTAAAGGGACAGTGTACCCATTGTTTTGTTACCGTCTTTGGACAAATAAACCCATCAGCATTATTTCACCGGAAAAGACGTGTTGCCTCCTCACTTACCACGACCATCCTGTCACATGTGGTGTCAGAAGTGGGATGTCGAACACCCTGTAAAAGGGGCGGAGCTACAGATTGCACCTGGTGGAAACTGTCCACACGGTAGCTGCCACTATGGAGGACGTTGTGAAGGCCTTAGTACACAGCACCGCTGTCCAGCAAGAAGCTAACAAACAGGGACAGGACAGCACGGCTGCACAACGCGAGACGAACCGGTTATTTGCAGCCCAGCTTGATGTTGTTGCAGACACACAGAAGCAGCTGATTGAGCAGCTGACCCAGATTAAAATGGGCTTGTCAAGTACGGCCCCGACGCGGCCCGTCCAGGCGAACGAGTACCTACAGAAAATGACGCCGCACGATGACGTCGAGGGATACCTCAGGTCCTTTGAGCGAATCGCTTCCCGGGAAAGGTGGGCCCGCTCCAAAGGGGCTGGGATTATCGCACCCTTTCTACTGGGGGAAGCCCAAAAAGCGTATTGTGACCTTGACGAAGAAGCCGCAGCAGACTATGACTGTCTGAAAAGCGAAATCCTTGCAAGGATTGGTGTGACTCCCGCAGTTTGTGCACAGAGGTTCCATACGTGGAGATACCAGGAACAGAAGCCACCCAGTTATGGGATTTGATTCACCTAGCGACCAAGTGGCTAAAACCAGAGGAACATAGCCCGGCACGGATCCTGGAGATGGTGGTGTTGGACCGCTTCATTCGAGCGTTACCCCAGGACCTTCAACAGTGGGTGGGACAGGGAGATCCCCTGTCTTGTGATGCCATGGTAGGCGCAGTGGAGCAGTTTCTGGCTACCCGTGAACTGTCACGCCCCACTCGCACCAACTACAACCCAAGTCCCAACACGACCAGTAGAGGCCAGCGCCGCCGCCAGGACCCACGACCGTTCACACGATTTGAACGGATGGAAGAAAACCCGGATAGGGACAGAAACTCTAAATTTCAGAAAGGGTTTCAAGAACGAACTGGGCCAATTGTTTGTTTTGAGTGTGGGGAGACGGGGCATATTAAGGCTCACTGCCCACAGTTGTGTGAGCCAATGGAGTGTGCGTATGGCTCTGTGAAATCTGAATTTTGTGGAGTGGTGGGTATGACCCACGAGGGAAAATGTACCCACAACTTCCTCACCACGGTGATGTTAAATGGAAAACCAGTCTCCGCACTGGTAGACTCAGGGAGCAATATTAACTTGGTATCCGGGAAGTTGGTTAAGCCTCTCCGGTTACCCCAGGGTGAGAAGTTGCGGGTATTATGTGTACATGGGTGTACGCTTCCGTACACCACGACTCTGATAAAAGTAAAGGTCGAGGGGCAAGTCATCGAAACTATGGCAGCAGTTGTACCAAAGTTACCCCATTCCCTAGTGTTAGGCTGTAATTTCCCTGGTTTTGACACCCTGATCAGAGGACAGCTCACCTTGAACAATCCTACTCCAGATGAGCTTTTTCCGTTTTCAGACCCCGAATTAGTCGCCGAAGTGTCTAAAACCCCTAAGCCAAAACGAGAACGTAGGACCGGAAAAAAAAGAGGTACACCCCCACCCCAGTTAGCACTGGTCACTACTCCTAACGGAGAGAGACCAGAGGTGGAAGAGTTGTCCGAGACAGGGCCTGTTGAGGCTCAGGTATATGAGTTACCCGTGGAGGTAACCGACCAAACTCCCGATGAGGAAGGTTTTGGGAATATAGAACTGTCCATAACTAACTTTGGTAGAGAACAGGCTAATGATCCCCATTTGAAAAATGGGTTTAGCCAGGCGGTAGAAGTTAATGGGGTCCCGGTAGAAGGAACCACAAAGGAATCCTATCCATATTTCTATATTAAGAATGACTTGTTATACCATGTGAGCCAAGAGGAGGGCCAAGAAATAGAAAAATTGTTGGTACCCAGTTCCTTAGTGAGGAAGGTCCTAGAGCTAGCACACTCTCATTTGTTGGGGGGTCATCTGGGCGTAGAGAAGACACAGCAAAGAATCCTAAAAAGGTTTTACTGGCCAGGGATATATAATGCAGTAAAGAGATTCTGTGCCTCTTGTCCCGAGTGTCAGTTGACAGCCCCCCGACCAAGGTTGAGGGCACCATTGATCCCTATGCCTATTATAGAGGTCCCATTTGAGAGGATTGCCATGGATATAGTGGGTCCCTTGGAGAAATCTGCCAAGGGTCATCAATACATCCTAGTGATCCTAGACTATGCCACTCGATACCCAGAGGCACTACCTTTACGTAACACTTCCTCCAAAGCTATAGCTACGGAATTGTTACTGGTATTCTCCCGACTCGGGATACCGAAAGAAATCTTGACAGATCAGGGTACCCCGTTTACATCTAAGCTTATGCGAGACTTATGTGTAGAGCTAAAAATACAGTCCCTAAGAACCTCTGTGTACCATCCGCAAACGGACGGACTGGTAGAACGATTTAATAAGACGTTGAAGATGATGTTGAGAAAGGTGGTCGCTAGTGATGGGAAGAACTGGGACACCTTGTTGCCCTATTTCTTGTTTGCTATCCGAGAGGTGCCACAGGCCTCTACGGGGTTTTCCCCATTTGAACTCCTGTATGGGAGACGCCCAAGAGGGATTCTGGATAGCCTCAAAGAAGAGTGGGAGCAACAAGCTGTGCCAGGGAAAAATGTCGTCCAATTTGTGGAAGATTTGAAAGACCGTATTGCGCATATTACCCCCATAGTCAGACAGCATCTAGAAGAGGCACAGAGGGCCCAACGGAACCTTTACAACAGACAGGCTACGGTTCGTAACTTCCAACCAGGGGATCGAGTAATGGTCCTTGTTCCCACGGCCGAAAGCAAGCTGTTATCACATTGGCAGGGGCCATATGAGGTTCTAGAAGAGGTCGGCCCGGTGAATTATAAAATTCGACAGCCAGACCGGAGGAAGGTAGAGCAGATCTATCACATAAATCTATTAAAAGCCTGGAAGGATAGAGAGGTATGTCTGTCCGTAGTAGCTAACGAATCCAGGAAAGGGGAGGAACTACGTGTTCAAATATCGGTAGAACTTACGCCTGAACAACACAGAGAAGCTGTAGATTTGGTAAAGAGGAACAGAGATGTCTTTTCCAGTGTACCAGGGAAAACTAGGATGGTTTCTCATGATATCGTCACCAAGCCTGGGGTAGTCATTAAGATAAGACCTTATAGAATCCCAGAAGCTAGAAGAGGGGCTATTCAGTCAGAGGTAAAGAAAATGCTAGATCTAGGCATAATTGAGGAGTCCCATAGTTAATGGTCCAGCCCTATTGTCTTGGTACCTAAGCCAGATGGGACAATACGGTTCTGTAACGACTTCAGAAAAGTAAACGAAGTCTCGAAGTTTGATGCCTATCCTATGCCACGGGTAGACGAGTTAATTGAGAAGTTGGCGAGGGCACGTTTTCTAACCACTTTAGATCTTACAAAGGGTTATTGGCAAATCCCCTTAACGAGGTCAGCAAAAGAGAAAACGGCCTTCTCCACACCTGATGGTCTATTTCAGTATACTGTTTTACCCTTTGGTCTTCATGGGGCGCCTGCAACCTTCCAAAGGTTGATGAATAAGTTGCTACACCCACACTCGAACTACGCCTCAGCGTACTTAGACGATGCAGTTATTCATAGTCCAGATTGGGACTCACATCTAGTAAAGGTTGAAGCAGTGTTAAGAACCTTTCGGGAGGCGGGTCTTACAGCCAATCCAGCTAAATGTTCAGTCGGCCTAGCAGAGGCAAAATATCTTGGCTATGTTGTGGGAAGGGGGACAGTAAAACCCCAGCTCAATAAAGTTGAGGCCATTGAGAGTTGGCCCCGTCCCCTTAAAAAGAAACAGGTTAGGACGTTTTTGGGCATTGTAGGTTACTACAGGCGATTTATACCCCATTTTGCAACCCGGGCTGCACAGCTGTCAGATCTAGTAAAGGCAAAGGCACCTGAGGTTGTAAAATGGAACGGTAATGCGGAGACCGCATTTGTAGACCCACGCACAACGCTCTGTAGTCACCCAGTCTTAGTAGACCTGGATTTTAAAAAGGAGGTTTTTTTGCAAACGGACGCCTCCGAAGTAGGTCTCGGAGCAGTACTGTCCCAGTTTGTAGGAGAAGAGGAACACCCGGTCCTCTATTTAAGTCGCAAATTGTGTCCCCGCGAACAAAGATATGCCACAGTGGAAAAAGAGTGTTTGGCCGTATAGTGGGCAACAGACACATTGAAATATTACCTTTTAGGCAGGTCTTTTACTGTACACTCATAACAGATCACGCACCCCTACAGTGGATGCACAGAAATAAAGAAAAGAACTCGAGAGTTACCCGTTGGTTCCTGTCGTTACAACCTTTTAACTTTACGATCCAACATCGGCCAGGCATACTGCTCGGTAATGCTGGTGCACTCTCTAGGGTGCACAGTCTCGGTGCACGGGCCGCTCCTCTCGGTAACGTTACGCTGGGAAGGGGGATATGTGACAGGGTCATTGACTCTGTGTATGTGAATAGGCGATGGCAGTATGCATGCTATCCAGTAAACGAGGGGTTAACTCAGCTTGTCAAGCAGACCACAGGTGATTTGAATTAAGCTCCTTCACCTGCTTTACAACAGGAAGAGGAAATACCTCTGGGGCGGCAGTCTCTCTCTCTGAGACATAGAGGGAAGACAGAGGAAGTGTTAAGACAGACACAAGCTGCCCAAAGCGATCCTGTCCCAAGAGGGAAGAATAAAGCTCCCAGGTAAGGAGCCAACTGCGTTTGCTGTACTTTATTGGGCTGGAATAGGTTAGCTAGCCAGCCAGATAGTTAGCCTGCACTTTTGTTTAGCTAGTACCCTGACCGGGGTTAGGATTTTTGTTTCGTTTCAATTTTAAAGGGACAGTGTACCCATGTTTAGTTACCGTTTTTGGACAAATAAACCCATCAGCATTATTTCACCGGAAAAGACGTGTTGTCTCCTCACTTACCACGACCATCCTGTCACAATATATATATATATATATATATATATATATATATATATATATATATATATATATATATATATATAAAAAAGAAAAAGATATTAAACCATAGTGTTCCTAAACATTTGGCATTGATACACGGATGAGATCCTTCATTCTTAAATTCTAGAGTGATAGACGTTGCTCAAAGAAATTGGAGAGGTGGAGACGTTATTAGGACCCGCCCGCAAAGAGAAACATTTTGGATATTTAAACTAAAAACGTTAATACCTAATGGGGTTAAACGCAGAAAGAGAAATGTTGAATATTTTAATTTTGGGGAATTGATGTTTTAATAACATGTTTATTTTTTTAATTATTTGTGAAATGTAAGAATATAATAGGATCGTTTTGATATTAATGCCTGTTTAATTTTCTCTTATCTTCCCCTCTTGGTTTTATCGGCGCGTTTAATATATGTTTAAGTTTGTTTTATAGGTAATGTTAAAATATTTAATGAGATACTGCATTCAAGGGGTGGATTTTCAGCTGGGCTTTGCATGGGAGAAGTGAAGGCGCTGGGCGAATATCGAGTGGAAGGGAGATTCAGAGGCAGGGAGGGGTTATTAGTGAGAAAGGGTTTGGACTGGAGAGGGCCATAGAAGTGAAAGGGGCAATGATGAGACAACCTTGGGTTGAGCGTAAGAGACGAGGAGGAGTGTAACGAGATATCAGAGGTGAGATATATGGAGGTGCAGAGGTGAGATATATGGGGAGCAGAGGGGTGTAACGAGAGATCAGAGGTGAGATATATGGAGGTGCAGAGGGGTGTAACGAGATATCAGAGGTGAGATATATGGGGGCGCAGAGGGGTGTAACGAGAGATCAGAGGAGAGATATATGCAGGTGCAGAGGGGTGTAACGAGATATCAGAGGTGAGATATATGGAGGTGCAGAGGTGAGATATATGGGGAGCAGAGGGGTGTAACGAGAGATCAGAGGTGAGATATATGGAGGTGCAGAGGGGTGTAACGAGATATCAGAGGTGAGATATATGGGGGCGCAGAGGGGTGTAACGAGAGATCAGAGAAGAGATATATGCAGGTGCAGAGGGGTGTAACGAGATATCAGAGGTGAGATATATGGGGGAGCAGAGGGGTGTAACGAGATATCAGAGGTGAGATATATGGAGGTGCAGAGGGGTGTAACGAGAGATCAGAGGTGAGATATATGGAGATGCAGAGGGGTGTAACGAGAGGTCAGAGGTGAGAGATATGGAGGTGCAGAGTTGAGATATATGGGGGTGCAGAGGGGTGTAACGAGAGGTCAGAGGTGAGATATATGGGGGTGCAGAGGAGTGTAACGAGAGATCAGAGGTGAGATATATGGGGGTGCAGAGGGGTGTAACGAGAGATCAGAGGTGAGATATATGGAGGTGCAGAGGTGAGATATATGGAGGTGCAGAGGGGTGTAACGAGAGATCAGAGGTGAGATATATGGAGGTGCAGAGGTGAGATATATGGGGGTGCAGAGGGGTGTAACGAGAGATCAGAGGTGAGATATATGGGGGCGCAGAGAGGTGTAATGAGAGATCAGAAGTGGGATAAATGGAGGTGCAGAGGTGTGTAACGAGAGATCAGAAGTGGGATAAATGGAGGTGCAGAGGTGTGTAACGAGAGGTCAGAGGTGAGATATATGGGGGCGCAGAGGGGTGTAAAGAGAGGTCAGAGGTGAGATATATGGAGGTGCAGAGGGGTGTAACGAGCAATCAGAGGTGATATATATGGAGGTGCAGAGGGATGTAACGAGAGATCAGAGGTGGGATATATGGAGGTGCAGAGGGGTGTAAAGAGAGGTCAGAGGTGAGATATATGGAGGTGCAGAGGGGTGTAACGAGAGATCAGGGGTGGGATATATGCAGGTGCAGAGGGATGTAATGAGCAATCAGAGGTGAGATATATAGAGGTGCAGAGGGGTGTAACGAGAGATCAGAGGTGGGATATATGGAGGTGCAGAGGGGTGTAACAAGAGATCAGAGGTGAGATATATGGAGGTGCAGAGGGGTGTAACGAGAGATCAGAAGTGGGATAAATGGAGGTGCAGATGGGTGTAACGAGAGATCAGAGGTGAGATATATGGAGGTGCAGAGGGGTGTAACGAGCAATCAGAGGTGAGATATATAGAGGTGCAGAGGGGTGTAATGAGAGGTCAGAGGTGAGATATATGGAGGTGCAGAGGGGTGTAACGAGAGATCAGAGGTGAGATATATGGAGGTGCAGAGGGGTGTAACGAGCAATCAGAGGTGAGATATATAGAGGTGCAGAGGGGTGTAATGAGAGGTCAGAGGTGAGATATATGGAGGTGCAGAGGGGTGTAACGAGAGATCAGAGGTGAGATATATGGAGGTGCAGAGGTGAGATATATGGAGGTGCAGAGGGGTGTAACGAGAGATCAGGGGTGAGATATATGGAGGTGCAGAGGAGTGTAACGAGAGATCAGAGGTGAGATATATGGGGGCGCAGAGGGGTGTAACGAGAGATCAGGGGTGAGATATATGGAGGTGCAGAGGGGTGTAACGAGATATCAGAGGTGAGATATATGGAGGTGCAGAGTTGAGATATATGGGGGTGCAGAGGGGTGTAACGAGAGATCAGGGGTGAGATATATGTGGGTGCAGAGGGGTGTAACGAGAGATCAGAGGTGAGATATGTGGAGGTGCAGAGGGGTGTAACGAGAGATCAGAGGTGGGATATATGGAGGTGCAGAGGTGAGATATATGGAGGTGCAGAGGGGTGTAACGAGAGATCAGAGGTGAGATATATGGGGGCGCAGAGGGGTGTAACGAGAGATCAGGGGTGAGATATATGGGGGTGCAGAGGGGTGTAACGAGATATCAGAGGTGAGATATATGGAGGTGCAGAGGTGAGATATATGGGGGTGCAGAGGGGTGTAACGAGAGATCAGGGGTGAGATATATGGAGGTGCAGAGGGGTGTAACGAGAGATCAGAGGTGAGATATATGGAGGTGCAGAGGGGTGTAACGAGAGGTCAGAGGTGAGATATATGTGGGTGCAGAGGGATGTAACGAGAGATCAGAGGTGGGATATATGCAGGTGCAGAGGGGTGTAACGAGAGGTCAGAGGTGAGATATATGGAGGTGCAGAGGGGTGTAACGAGAGGTCAGAGGTGAGATATATGTGGGTGCAGAGGGGTGTAACGAGAGATCAGAGGTGAGATATATGGGGGTGCAGAGGGGTGTAACGAGATATCAGAGGTGAGATATATGGAGGTGCAGAGGTGAGATATATGGGGGTGCAGAGGGGTGTAACGAGAGATCAGGGGTGGGATATATGCAGGTGCAGAGGGATGTAATGAGCAATCAGAGGTGAGATATATAGAGGTGCAGAGGGGTGTAATGAGAGATCAGAGGTGAGATATATGGAGGTGCAGAGAGGTGTAATGAGAGATCAGAAGTGGGATAAATGGAGGTGCAGAGGGGTGTAACGAGAGATCAGAGGTGAGATATATGGAGGTGCAGAGGGGTGTAACGAGAGATCAGAGGTGAGATATATGGAGGTGCAGAGGAGTGTAACGAGCAATCAGAGGTGAGATATATAGAGGTGTAGAGGGGTGTAACGAGAGATCAGAGGTGAGATATATGGAGGTGCAGAGGGGTGTAACGAGATATCAGAGGTGAGATATATGGAGGTGCAGAGGTGAGATATATGGGGGTGCAGAGGGGTGTAACGAGAGATCAGGGGTGAGATATATGGAGGGTCAGAGGGGTATAACGAGAGATCAGATGTGAGATATGTGGGGTGCAGAGGGGTGTAACGAGAGGTCAGAGGTGAGATATATGGATGTGTAGAGGGGTGTAATGAGCGACCAGAGGTGAGATATATGGAGGAGCAGAGGTGAGATATATGGAGGTGCAGAGGTGAGATATATGGGGGAGCAGAGGTGAGATATATGGAGGTGCAGAGGTGAGATATATGGAGGTGCAGAGGTGAGATATATGGAGGTGCAGAGGGGTGTAACGAGAGATCAGAGGTGAGATATATGGAGGTGCAGAGGGGTGTAACGAGATATCAGAGGTGAGATATATGGGGGTGTAAAGGGAGATCAGAGGTGAGATATATGGAGGTGCAGAGGTGAGATATATGGGGGTGCAGAGGTGAGATATATGGGGGTGCAGAGTTAAGATATATGGAGGTGCAGAGGTGAGATATATGGAGGTGCAGAGATGAGATATATATATAGGTGTAGAGGTGAGATATATGGGGGTGCAGAGGTGAGATATATGGGGGTGCAGAGGTGAGATATATGGAGGTGCAGAGGTGAGATATATGGGTGTGCAGAGGTGAGATATATGGGGGTGCAGAGGTGAGATATATGGGTGTGCAGAGGTGAGATATATGGGGGTGCAGAGGGCTGTAATGAGCGACCAGAGGTGAGATATATGGAGGAGCAGAGATGAGATATATGGAGGTGCAGAGGTGAGATATATGGGGGAGCAGAGGTGAGATATATGGAGTTGCAGAGGTGAGATATATGGAGGTGCAGAGGTGAGATATATGGAGGTGCAGAGGGGTGTAACGAGAGATCAGAGGTGAGATATATGGAGGTGCAGAGGGGTGTAACGAGATATCAGAAGTGAGATATATGGAGGTGCAGAGGGGTGTAAAGGGAGATCAGAGGTGAGATATATGGGGGTGCAGAGGTGAGATATATGGGGGTGCAGAGTTAAGATATATGGAGGTGCAGAGGTGAGATATATGGAGGTGCAGAGATGAGATGTATATAGGTGTAGAGGTGAGATATATGGGGGTGCAGAGGTGAGATATATGGGGGTGCAGAGGTGAGATATATGGGGGTGCAGAGTTAAGATATATGGAGGTGCAGAGATGAGATATATATAGGTGTAGAGGTGAGATATATGGGGGTGCAGAGGTGAGATATATGGGGGTGTAGAGGTAAGATATATGGAGGTGCAGAGGTGAGATATATGGAGGTGCAGAGGTGAGATATATGGAGGTGCAGAGGTGAGATATATGGGGGTGCAGAGGTGAGATATATGGGGGTGCAGAGGTAAGATATATGGGGGTGCAGAGGTGAGATATATGGGGGTGCAGAGGTGAGATATATGGAGGTGCAGAGGTGAGATATATGGAGGTGCAGAGGGGTGTAACGAGATATCAGGGGTGAGATATATGGAGGTGCAGAGGGGTGTAACGAGAGATCAGAGGTGAGATATATGGGGGCGCAGAGGGGTGTAACGAGAGATCAGAGGTGAGATATATGGAGGTGCAGAGGGGTGTAACGAGAGATCAGAGGTGAGATATATGGAGGTGCAGAGGGTTGTAACGAGAGATCAGAGGTGGGATATATGGAGGTGCAGAGGGGTGTAACGAGAGATCAGAGGTGAGATATATGGAGGTGTAGAGGTGAGATATATGGGGGTGCAGAGGGGTGTAACGAGAGATCAGGGGTGAGATATATGCAGGTGCAGAGGGGTATAACGAGAGATCAGAGGTGAGATATGTGGGGTGCAGAGGGGTGTAACGAGAGATCAGAGGTGAGATATATGGAGGTGCAGAGGTGAAATATATGGAGGTGCAGAGGTGAGATATATGGAGGTGCAGAGGGGTGTAACGAGAGATCAGAGGTGAGATATATGGAGGTGCAGAGGTGAGATATATGGAGGTGCAGAGGTGAGATATATGGAGGTGCAGAGGTGAGATATATGGGGGAGCAGAGGTGAGATATATGGAGGTGCAGAGGGGTGTAACGAGAGGTCAGAGGTGAGATATATGGGGGTGCAGAGGGGTGTAACGAGAGATCAGAGGTGAGATATATGGGGGCGCAGAGGGGTGTAACGAGAGGTCAGAGGTGAGATATATGGGGGTGCAGAGGGGTGTAACGAGAGATCAGAGGTGAGATATATGGAGGTGCAGAGGGGTGTAACGAGAGATCAGAGGTGAGATATATGGAGGTGCAGAGGGGTGTAACGAGAGGTCAGAGGTGAGATATATGGAGGTGCAGAGGGGTGTAATGAGCGACCAGAGGTGAGATATATGGAGGAGCAGAGGTGAGATATATGGAGGTGCAGAGGTGAGATATATGGAGGTGCAGAGGTGAGATATATGGGGGAGCAGAGGTGAGATATATGGAGGTGCAGAGGTGAGATATATGGAGGTGCAGAGGTGAGATATATGGAGGTGCAGAGGGGTGTAACGAGATATCAGAGGTGAGATATATGGAGGTGCAGAGGTGAGATATATGGAGGTGCAGAGGGGTGTAACGAGATATCAGAGGTGAGATATATGGAGGTGCAGAGGTGAGATATATGGAGGTGCAGAGGGGTATAAAGGGAGATCAGAGGTGAGATATATGGAGGTGCAGAGGTGAGATATATGGGGGTGCAGAGGTGAGATATATGGGGGTGCAGAGGTAAGATATATGGAGGTGCAGAGGTGAGATATATGGAGGTGCAGAGGTGAGATATATGGAGGTGCAGAGGTGAGATATATGGGGGTGCAGAGGTGAGACATATGGGGGTGCAGAAGTAAGATATATGGAGGTGCAGAGGTGAGATATATGGGGGTGCAGAGGTGAGATATATGGGGGTGCAGAGGTGAGATATATGGAGGTGCAGAGGTGAGATATATGGAGGTGCAGAGGGGTGTAACGAGATATCAGAGGTGAGATATATGGAGGTGCAGAGGTGAGATATATGGAGGTGCAGAGGTGAGATATATGGGGGTGTAGAGGTGAGATATATGGGGGTGCAGAGGTGAGATATATGGAGGTGCAGAGGTGAGATATACGGAGGTGCAGAGGTGAGATATATGGGGGTGCAGAGGTGAGATATATGGGGGTGCAAAGGTGAGATATATGGAGGTGCAGAGGTGAGATATATGGAGGTGCAGAGGGGTGTAACGAGATATCAGAGGTGAGATATATGGAGGTGCAGAGGTGAGATATATGGAAGTGCAGAGGTGAGATATATGGGGGTGTAGAGGTGAGATATATGGGGGTGCATAGGTGAGATTTATGGAGGTGCAGAGGTGAGATATATGGAGGTGCAGAGGTGAGATATATGGGGGTGCAGAGGTGAGATATATGGAGGTGCAGAGGTGAGATATATGGAGGTGCAGAGGTGAGATATATGGAGGTGCAGAGGTGAGATATATGGGGGAGCAGAGGTGAGATATATAGAGGTGCAGAGGGGTGTAACGAGAGGTCAGAGGTGAGATATATGGGGGTGCAGAGGGGTGTAACGAGAGATCAGAGGTGAGATATATGGGGGCGCAGAGGGGTGTAACGAGAGGTCAGAGGTGAGATATATGGGGGTGCAGAGGGGTGTAACGAGAGATCAGAGGTGAGATATGTGGGGTGCAGAGGGGTGTAACGAGAGATCAGAGGTGAGATATATGGAGGTGCAGAGGGGTGTAACGAGAGATCAGAGGTGAGATATATGGAGGTGCAGAGGGGTGTAACGAGAGGTCAGAGGTGAGATATATGGAGGTGCAGAGGGGTGTAATGAGCGACCAGAGGTGAGATATATGGAGGAGCAGAGGTGAGATATATGGAGGTGCAGAGGTGAGATATGTGGAGGTGCAGAGGTGAGATATATGGGGGAGCAGAGGTGAGATATATGGAGGTGCAGAGGTGAGATATATGGAGGTGCAGAGGTGAGATATATGGAGGTGCAGAGGGGTGTAACGAGATATCAGAGGTGAGATATATGGAGGTGCAGAGGTGAGATATATGGAGGTGCAGAGGGGTGTAACGAGATATCAGAGGTGAGATATATGGAGGTGCAGAGGTGAGATATATGGAGGTGCAGAGGGGTATAAAGGGAGATCAGAGGTGAGATATATGGAGGTGCAGAGGTGAGATATATGGGGGTGCAGAGGTGAGATATATGGGGGTGCAGAGGTAAGATATATGGAGGTGCAGAGGTGAGATATATGGAGGTGCAGAGGTGAGATATATGGAGGTGCAGAGGTGAGATATATGGGGGTGCAGAGGTGAGATATATGGGGGTGCAGAGGTGAGATATATGGGGGTGCAGAGGTGAGATATATGGAGGTGCAGAGGTGAGATATATGGAGGTGCAGAGGGGTGTAACGAGATATCAGAGGTGAGATATATGGAGGTGCAGAGGTGAGATATATGGAGGTGCAGAGGTGAGATATATGGAGGTGCAGAGGTGAGATATATGGGGGTGTAGAGGTGAGATATATGGGGGTGCAGAGGTGAGATATATGGAGGTGCAGAGGTGAGATATACAGAGGTGCAGAGGTGAGATATATGGGGGTGCAGAGGTGAGATATATGGGGGTGCAAAGGTGAGATATATGGAGGTGCAGAGGTGAGATATATGGAGGTGCAGAGGGGTGTAACGAGATATCAGAGGTGAGATATATGGAGGTGCAGAGGTGAGATATATGGAAGTGCAGAGGTGACATATATGGGGGTGTAGAGGTGAGATATATGGGGGTGCAGAGGTGAGATATATGGAGGTGCAGAGGTGAGATATATGGAGGTGCAGAGGTGAGATATATGGGGGTGCAGAGGTGAGATATATGGAGGTGCAGAGGTGAGATATATGGAGGTGCAGAGGTGAGATATATGGAGGTGCAGAGGGGTGTAACGAGATATCAGAGGTGAGATATATGGAGGTGCAGAGGTGAGATATATGGGGGTGCAGAGGTAAGATATATGGGGGTGCAGATGTAAGATATATGGGGGTGCACAGGTGAGATATATGGAGGTGCAGAGGTGAGATATATGGGGGTGCAGAGGTGAGATATATGGGGGTGCAGAGGTAAGATATATGGGGGTGCAGAGGTGAGATATATGGAGGTGCAGAGGTGAGATATATGGGGGTGCAGAGGTGAGATATATGGGGGTGCAGAGGTGAGATATATGGGGGAGCAGAGGGAGTAACATATGGAACAACCTGTGCTGAAGCTGGGAGTGATTGGGCCAGCTGTGCTGAAGCAGTGATATCCTTACAACCTGACCCATCGCAGGTTCTTGAGGACTGGAGTTGGGAATCATCGGGCTGGGGGGGTGCTACAAAAATGAACAAGCTATCCAAATTCCGTGTGTGTGTGTGTGTGTGTGTGTGTGTCTCTGTGTCTCTGTGTCTCTGTGTCTCTGTGTCTCTGTGTCTCTGTGTCTCTGTGTCTCTGTGTCTCTGTGTCTCTGTGTCTCTGTGTCTCTGTGTCTGGACGCCCCGCTTCACAATTTCTAAAGCAGCAATCCCTCCTGGGATCGCAGGCTTGTTTCATATTGTTTTATGACGCGTGTGCGAATGCGCGTGCACGTGAATCACACTTTGTGTGTGTACAGGTCTGTGCTGCGATCGACAGGTGGGCGTGGCTAAGACGTCACACCCGGCTTCCCACACAACCACAACAAGCTCAACCTGCATCCAACTTCTAACACATCTATACCCCCCCCCTCTTTACCAACCTCTTCTCCCCCTTTCTCCCTCACTGATTCCTACCACCCCCTTCCTCCCCGTAGAGACCCCCCCCCACCCCTCCGAGGGGTAGATTAATCAGGCTGCGTCGGCGGTCAGTGAATCCCGGCGGCAGAGACCTGCTCACTGCGCGTCGCATATTCTATCAGATGTATTTTTCTTTCTTGCGTCTCCTCCTTTCTCACACCTCCTCTCTCACACCTCCTCTCTCACACCTCCTCTCTCACACCTCCTCTCTCACACCTCCTCTCTCACACCTCCTCTCTCACACCTCCTCTCTCACACCCCCTCTCTCACACCCCCTCTCTCACACCTCCTCTCTCACACCTCCTCTCTCACACCTCCTCTCTCACACCTCCTCTCTCACACCCCACCTGTCGTGTCTGGGACTCGGGACCGACTACCACAGACTTTCACACCGGAAGATGCGGAACTTGCCCTGCCCCTCCTGCCCCAGTGACCCCCCCCCCCCCCCCAACAAGCCTATTTCCACCGCGCTGTGATTGGCTTGGCAGCGTCACGTGGCGCGGCAGTAGCACGAAAAGACACTTCTCAGGTCTTTCCTCCGATCTGCCGGCTCAACGCTCACTGCCGCATAGTGTAGAACGTCAGGCCTGGACACAGCCAATTCTAATTGACGCGCCCGTGCTCTATATTACACGCCTGACCTGATCCGCAGTCCCTCAATGTCCAGGTACACTCATTCCCACAATGTTACACATTGGAGGGGAGGTGTTCCCTACCTGTCTTCTCGGTTAGGGGGGGTTCCGATGTCTCCTGTGTGAGTCAGATCTGGAAGAAAGCAGTGTAGGTTATTTCAGTGTAGGTATAGGGCAGTTAAGATATATAGGGTAAATAAGATATCCAGATTGTGAGACAGAGAGAGTGTGAGACAGAGAGTGTGAGACAGAGAGTGTGAGACAGAGAGTGTGAGACAGAGAGTGTGAGACAGAGAGTGTGAGACAGAGAGTGTGAGACAGAGAGTGTGAGACAGAGAGTGTGAGACAGAGAGTGTGAGACAGAGAGTGTGAGACAGAGCGTGTGAGACAGAGCGTGAGAGAGTGTGGGTGACAGTGTGTGTGTGGGTGAGAGGGGGTGGGTGGCGGAGAGGGTTGCTTACTGACCTGGGTGGGTGACTGCCTGACCTTGGTAGGTGACTGACCTGGATGGGTGGGTGACTGACCTGGGCGGGTGGGTCACTGACCTGGGTGGGTGACTGCCTGACGTTGGTAGGTGACTGACCTGGATTTGTGGGTGGGTGGCTGACCTGGATGGGTGGGTGACTGACCTGGGTGACTTACTGGTTTGTTGACTGGGTGGCCCACCTGTGCAGCAGAGAGTTCCGTGTGAGGCAGGCATAGGAAGGTGTACAGGTGGGTCCATTCATGTTGCGGCCTACTTCTGGGTCACACCCGCGGTCATGCACGATGCCCCGGAGGCCCGAGCATCCTTATGCGCATGCGCGACTGAGACCTGTGCATGCGTGATGCGCCGAAGGCCCGTGGATCCTTTTGCGCATGTGCACCGGGGTATCTGAAGGAGGAAAATGGCCGTAGAAGCTGCAACATGCCGCCGCAGCACCTCGCCCCGGGTGACCACATTTGTAAAATATAATATAAAATTATAATACAGGCAGTCCTCGGTTATCCGACACAATGCGTTACTCAAAATGGCGTTGGATAGCGAAACGCGTTTTCCCATAGGAACACTGTTTAAATGAAAGGGTAAAAGGGGACGATAGACAGCACTCTGATGGTGTTAAATATATGCAATTGCAGGGTGCACGGAACAAAAGGGGACCCTTATTCCCCTGTATAGTACTAACAAATCTACGTAAGTACCAGCACTCACTGTCTAATAGCTAAACGATGAAAACAGTTGTAAGGCAGAATAAACATTTAATAAAAATGAACCAGAAATAAATCAAATGTGTTTGCAGAAACCAGTATCACAAATGGGCATGTCACAAAGTGAGGGGTGGGGGGGGAAAGAAGGAAAAGGGGAAAAAACATGAAACACAAGGAATATACACAAAAAAACGGAGAACGGAAAGTATGCTAGGGGGGCGACGTTTCGAGGGACTACCTCTTCATCTGGCCCATTCCCCCTGGTCCAAAAGGACAGAGAGGTACTTCCCTAAGCCTCCCTTCCCCTATACCTGGTCAAATCAGACACCCCTGAAAATAGCTAGTAAACATGCAGTGTAGGCTAAATACAGCTAAACAGCTAATAGCAGGGCAGCAAGAATCCACTAATGGTACAGTTAAAGCTGAACACAGCTTGCAAGAAAGCAGCTTGCAAATGAGCACCAAGAGTCCACACAGTCAGTGAAAGGTTAATGAGAAAAATAAATGAAGTGGTCAAACCCTCAGTGGCTCTGCTCCTTCAGCTGCTCGTGTGGAGTGCCCAGCACTTTTCACCATTCCATTCACCATTTTCACCCTCTCGCCCACCATCAACACTCCCTTCCCTCCCGCTACAAACAACCCTGTCGCCGCTCCGCACTCTAAATCTAACACTAACACTCAGCACACTCTGCACAAATATTTAAATCACACCCACTTCCCGCCCGCAACACAATTTTACACATTACCGTCACCATCACACTGTCGCCCACGCACCGCTGGCGGAGCACGCGGCGGGGGTGGGGCTCCAACGGGAGAGTGTACGCGGGAGGAGCGAGCTCGCACGGCTCCACTGTAAAACCTCCACACCCCGCGAGACCGGGGGGAGGGGGGAACATCCGCTGCCGACCGGGGTGAGCTGGCTGAAGGGCACGCGCACCGCAGGGAACATTTACAGGACCTGGGTGGGGGGGGGTGCACCCACAGTCCATGGCAACCCAGTCTCACCCCCCCCCCACCCACCGTCTCTCCCCCACCCACCCACCCACCCTGTCTCTCCCCCACCCACCCACAGTCCATGGCAACCCTGTCTCTCAAACACCCACCCACCCTGTCTCTCCCCCACCCACCCTGTCTCTCCCCCACCCACCCACAGTCCATGGCAACCCAGTCTCACCCCCCCCCCACCCTGTCTCTCCCCCACCCACCCACCCTCTCCCCCACCCACCCACGCAGGAAAATCAAATCCAGGGCAACGCCGGGTATATCAGCTAGTATATATATATATATACACACACACAGTGGTTGACAAATCACCAAAAAATCTACTCGCCACACAAAAAAATCTACTCGCCACCTAGTACCAACGTGTGCTGCTTGGGCCAATATTTACTCGCCCGGGGGTTAAATCCACTCGCCCGGGGCGAGCAAATGTATAGGTTTGTCGAACACTGCATACATAATCTTTCACAGTATGTATTGGATAAGTGACAGTGATTGTGGTATGATCATCACAGAGGGATGCAAACAATATTATAATAATAATAATAGCATGTTCTTGTGTAGCGCTGCTAGTTATACGTAGCGCGTTACAGAGACAATTTGCAGGCACTGGTCCCTGCCCCGGGGAGCTTACACTCTATGTTCTTGGTGCCTGAGGTACAGGGAGATAAAGTGACTTGCCCAAGCTCACAAGAAGCCGACACCGGGTGGTATCTTTCTTAGGGCAAACCTCTATAGTTTCCTAATCTTTAATCGGTCTGGTTACGAGTCCTCAGCATGGCGTAGCAGCCCTGCTATGAGTTACGCGTACACATCATCATATTTAAGACAAGAGGAGGAGGTAGAGCGCGCTGTAGCTTGGAGATTGTAAACACACAGATACCCAGCAAGCTCTGAGAAACCCCAAAAATTACCACATAATATATATCTATATAAGTGTCAATAGGAGTGCTACTGTGCGTGGCTAATTGTATACAACAAAAAACAGAGAAGCCCAAAGCTACATCCAATGTGACAAAAATACACAGTGCAATACCTACATATCTCTTGAAAAATGTTCATTTATTTATAACACTTTGGCCAAAGCATTTAAGCCTGCGAGCCACATCAGGGCATGACCAAATTTGCAGGTCCTAACACTAACTGATTAAAATCCTTATTTACCTCTGTAATTAGAGGAGAAATGGTCGCATTAGCCAGCAGCTCGGAGATCGTTCAGACTGTTATAACGGACGAAAATCCCTATTGCCAAACACTGCCCCCCTTGTGGCCAGTTGGAAGGGTGCAGAACAGGGGGATGGGTCCAACTCCAGCCCACGAGAGCCACCAACAGGTCAGGTTGTCGGGATATCCCTGCTTCAGCGCAGGTGGCTGATTCTGTGGCCACTTGGTAGCTCTTGTGGACTGGAACTGGCCACCGGTAGTGTAGACTGTATCCACTTAGTGACCCTGCCCGGCGGGGCTTCCAGTGCCTCTCACAGTCTCATCGCTTCTCGCCCCTGTCTTTATTCAGGGGCAGCCCACGGTGCTTAGCGAGGGTCTCCCTGGGCCTTCTCATCCTCGCTGCTTAGCGAGGGTCTCCCCGGGCCTTCTCATCCTCGCTGCTTAGCGAGGGTCTCCCCGGGCCTTCCTGTCCTCGCTGCTTAGCGAGGGTCTCCCCCGGGCCTTCTCGTCCTCGCTGCTTAGCGAGGGTCTCCCCGGGCCTTCTCGTCCTCGCTGCTTAGCGAGGGTCTCCCCGGACCTTCTCGTCCTCGCAAAATGAGCTCGGCTTTGGAGGACTGCGGCCGATTTTCCTCCAGACCAATCCCTCGTAACCCTACGCAGCAAAGAAACAACGTCGAGTGTGGTGGGCACATTCACGTCTCGAGGCGGGTCCGCAACCCTGCTCTTCCCCATTATCTCTTAAAGCATGTAGTGCTTCCGCCCACCCATAACTTACTAGGTGTCATGTAGCCACTTACCGGCTTCACGTTGCAGAGCCAGGAAAGCAAACTCACACGGGTGAGACCCAAAAGGTCGCATGGGCTGTCTGTGAGTAGGTTTACTGGCTCTACACTTCTTTAACTTTATCCTATAGGGTAGGTAGCAGGTAAGGGCCTGAATAACATGTATGTATGTATGTATGTCTTTATTTACATAGCCCCATTCATGTGCATAGCGCGTCACAGCAGTAACACACGTGATAATCATACAAATAACACATAATGGGAATAAGTGCTTTCAGACATAAAAGTAACATTAAGGAAGAGGAGTCCCTGCTCCGAAGAGCTTACAATCTAATTGGTAGGTAGGGAGAACGTACAGAGACAGTAGGAGGGCGTTCTGGTAAGTGCGTCTGCAGGGGGCCGAGCTTTATATATCATGAGTATAGTATCAGCCACGGAGCTACTCATACGTTTCGTTAAGCAAGTGGGTCGTAAAGGTGGGTAGAGAGGGTACTAGTTGGGTATTGAGGGGAGGGGCATTCCAGAGGTGCGGGGCAGTCAGTGAGAAAGGTTTGAGGTGGGAGAGGGCTTTAGGCACAAAAGGGGCAGAAAGAAGACATCCTTGAGCATCATGGACCTTGTTGGGTTTAAAGTGGGCATACAGTATCTGTGGTGTCCACAGACGGTCGTTCACACAGCACAAGCTGCACCGTAAGTGTTCCTGCAGCTCCGGGGATTGTGAAATCGCTCAGTACATGCAGAATTGCCGGTCACATTACTAGGAAGTCAGTCACATGGTTGGTGATTTCTTCTGGGTTATCGGAGCAGTTGGAAAGTAAATATTCTGTGGTTATTGAACCCGAAAGCTGCCTCTTTTGCATGAAACGTTTTGTACTGTAACTCGGTGGAAGTCTCTGCTTGCTCAGATCCCAAGCCCACATTGTCTCGGCTGTGGTCGCCACCGCAAAGGATTCTGGGTCCTACCATGCGAGGGTTTCGTGCCCGAGTGTGCAAGGAATTCTTTTTTTTTATTCTCCAATGGGTGGTTAATACTGTATACTCGGTGAAAAACCCTCAAATGTGGCTACAAAAATCTTCGTTCCCATCCAATATCAGCGCCCTAGTCCAGTGAATGTGGAGCTCATCCGTATGCCTGTGTACCCACAGTCCTTTGCTCTTGTGGAACATGCTGTAATACAGGATCCTTCAACTTGCGGAGAGTTAAAGGGTTTTTTGTGTGTGACCGTCTCACCATCTTCTGCTAATTTCACTGGAGTTGCTCAAACGGCTAAATTCAACGTTTCCCACAGAAACCCACATCTCAGCGGAGATGAATGAAAATACACAAGGCCGCCATTAAAACTTTGTGTAACATGTTCACACTGTTATTCTTTTGTCAAAGTGCTACGGTCTACCTATACATACTGTATACATAAAACTGCATTACAATGCTTTTCCGCCCCTACGGCTCTTAAAGTTGTTCTCCCTTGGCCCCTAAATTTGTTCTTAACTAGTTGAAGAGCCTTGTTGTAATGGGAGACCGTACTTTACACCCAAATCCCTTTCCCGGCTTCACATCAAATTTCGGGTGACCTACAAAGTTCTCACTCCCAGAGAAAGGCGCTCCACTTATCTGCCCCTCCCTACAATTCGGCTTTTATCTCTCCTTATGTCCCTGTTCGCCTCCTGTGCTCTGCCCATAGCCGTCTGCTCTCCACCCCTTTCCCCTCTACTGCTCTCTCGCCTTTCCCCCTCACTGCCCCTTACCTGTGGGACTCCTTCACACATACGCCAAGCACCCTCTCTCCACTTTTAAGTCAAACCTTAAAACTCACCTCTTATATCAAGCATCCCAATAGCCCAGACTGATGGCGACTGTCCTACCCTTGCTCCTACCAATCATTGTGTCCAAGCACTGCCATCTGCTGCACCTACCCACCATCAAGGCCAGGCACTGCCATCTGCTGCACCTACTCACCATCAAGGCCAGGCACTGCCATCTGCTGCACCTACTCACCATCAAGGCCAGGCACTGATATCTGCTGCACCTACTCACCATCAAGGCCAGGCCCTGCCATCTACTGCACCCACCCACCATCAAAGCCAGGCACTGCCATCTACTGCACCCACCCACCATCAAAGCCAGGCACTGCCATCTACTGCACCTACCCACCATCAAGGCCAGGCCCTGCCATCTACCATCTACTGCACCTACCCACCACCAAGGCCAGGCACTGCCATCTGCTGCACCTACGCACCATCAAGGCCAGGCACTGCCATCTGCTGCACCAACCCACCATCAAGGCCAGGCACTGCCATCTGCTGCACCTACCCACCATCAAGGCCAGGCACTGATATCTGCTGCACCTACTCACCATCAAGGCCAGGCACTGCCATCTGCTGCACCTACCCACCATCAAGGCCAGGTACTGCCATCTGCTGCACCTACTCACCATCAAGGCAGGCACTGCCCTCTCCAGCACCTACCCACCATCAAGGCCAGCCACTGCCATCTGCTGCACCTACTCACCATCAAGGCCAGGCACTGCCATCTACTGCACCTACCCACCATCAAGGCCAGGCACTGCCATCTACTGCACCTACCCACCATCAAGGCCAGGCACTGCCCTCTCCTGCATGTATTGCCTCACCTGCTGTCTCTGTAAGCCTCCCAGCATCGCACTTAGAGTGTAAGCTCTGTGGGACAGGGATTCCCCATCCTACTGTCTGATTGTTGTTTGTACACACTTGTATTACAATTCCCTGCACTGCCTCTTTTGTAAAGCCCCGAGTACACTGTGGGTCGCCATGTAAATACAGCTGTGCACACATACCGGCCTTTATTGTGTTGGGTTTAAAACCCACACCCTTCTTCTAGTCCCGTCACCACAGATCTTAACCCGAAGGCTTCCCAATCATCTTCATCAGTAACCCCGAAGGCTTCCCAATCACCTTCATCAGTCTGCAGTTGGGATACCAGTTCCTCACACGGGTAACCCCCCCAAACTTGTAGGTCCCAGGGCATCGGAAGAAGTTGCACCTGGCCACGTTTTAACGCCACTCATCTGCAAAGTGCTGGTCAAAAACAGTCAAGGGTAACCGGTTCCAACAAGGAGGGCCGTCCCCCCCCCCCCACCAGGCAAGGAGGGCCGTGTCCCCCCCCCACCAGGCAAGGAGGGCCGTGTCCCCCCCCCCCACCAGGCAAGGAGGGCCGTGTCCCCCCCCCCCCCACCAGGCAAGGAGGGCCGTGTCCCCCCCCCCCACCAGGCAAGGAGGGCCGTGTGTCCCCCCCCCACCAGGCAAGGAGGGCCGTGTCCCCCCCCCCCACCAGGCAAGGAGGGCCGTCCCCCCCCCCACCAGGCAAGGAGGGCCGTGTGTCCCCCCCACCAGGCAAGGAGGGCCGTCCCCCCCCCCCACCAGGCAAGGAGGGCCGTGTCCCCCCCCCCCCCACCAGGCAAGGAGGGCCGTGTCTCCCCCCCCCCCACCAGGCAAGGAGGGCCGTCCCCCCCCCCCCACCAGGCAAGGAGGGCCGTGTGTCCCCCCCCACCAGGCAAGGAGGGCCGTCCCGTCCCCCACCAGGCAAGGAGGGCCGTGTCCCCCCCCCCCCCACCAGGCAAGGAGGGCCGTGTCTCCCCCCCCCCCACCAGGCAAGGATGGCCGTCGCGAGCCTAAAGGAGCGGTGCCGAAAAGTCAAGCCGGTCACAAATCTCCTCAACTTCCCTATTATAAGAGGAAGTCGGAGCTAGGAGCCAGTGACCGATCCCACACGTGTCCTCGGATCCGTGGCAGCTGAAGGCACAGACCACGAATCACACGGCAGAGGAGAAGTCCTGTCCCGGCCGAGTGCCTCCATCGCAGGACTTGGCACAATAAGGTTGGTTGGGAATTATTTACGTTGATCTCAAGCAGGGCTAGGCAAACTAGGCGGTCGCTGAGAGAGCGGCAACATTTGGGGGCGGGGGCCGCCGACAGGGGGGATGACAGCGGAGCCGCCGACAGGCCCCCACCAGGCACATAACTATACCCTCCCTCCCCCCCCCCCACCCGGCACATAACTATACCCTCCCTCCCCCCCCCCACCCGGCACATAACTATACCCTCCCTCCCCCCCCCCACCAGGCACATAACTATACCCTCCCTCCCCCCCCCCACCCGGCACATAACTATACCCTCCCTCCCCCCCCCACCCGGCACATAACTATACCCTCCCTCCCCCCTCCCACCCGGCACATAACTATACCCTCCCTCCCCCCCCCCACCCGGCACATAACTATACCCTCCCTCCCCCCCCCCACCCGGCACATAACTATACCCTCCCTCCCCCCCCCCCACCCGGCACATAACTATACCCTCCCTTCCCCCCCCCCCACCCGGCACATAACTATACCCTCCCTCCCCCCCCCCACCCGGCACATAACTATACCCTCCCTCCCCCCCCCACCCGGCACATAACTATACCCTCCCCCCCCCCACCCGGCACATAACTATACCCTCCCCCCCCCCCCCACCAGGCACATAACTATACCCTCCCTCCCCCCCCCCCACCAGGCACATAACTATACCCTCCCTCCCCCCCCCACCAGGCACATAACTATACCCTCCCTCCCCCCCCCACCAGGCACATAACTATACCCTCCCTCCCCCCCCCACCAGGCACAAAACTATACCCTCAATCCCCCCCCCCACCAGGCACATAACTATACCCTCCCTCCCCCCCCCCACCAGGCACATAACTATACCCTCCCCCCCCCCACCAGGCACATAACTATACCCTCCCTCCCCCCCCCCCCCCACCAGGCACATAACTATAAACACCAGGCACATAACTATACCCTCCCTCCCCCCCCCCCACCAGGCACATAACTATACCCTCCCTCCCCCCCCCCCCACCAGGCACATAACTATACCCTCCCTCCCCCCCCCCACCAGGCACATAACTATACCCTCCCTCCCCCCCCCCCCACCAGGCACATAACTATACCCTCCCTCCCCCCCCCCCCCACCAGGCACATAACTATACCCTCCCTCCCCCCCCCCCACCAGGCACATAACTATACCCTCCCTCCCCCCCCCCACCAGGCACATAACTATACCCTCCCTCCCCCCCCCCACCAGGCACATAACTATACCCTCCCTCCCCCCCCCCCCACCAGGCACATAACTATACCCTCCCTCCCTCCCCCCCCCCACCAGGCACATAACTATACCCTCCCTCCCTCCCCCTCCCCACCAGGCACATAACTATACCCTCCCTCCCTCCCCCCCCCACCAGGCACATAACTATACCCTCCCTCCCTCCCCCCCCACCAGGCATATAACTATACCCTCCCTCCCTCCCCCCCCCCCACCAGGCACATAACTATACCCTCCCTCCCTCCCCCCCCCCACCAGGCACATAACTATACCCTCCCTCCCCCCCCCCACCAGGCACATAACTATACCGTCCCTCCCTCCCCCCCCACCAGGCACATAACTATACCCTCCCTCCCTCCCCCCCCCACCAGGCACATAACTATACCCTCCCTCCCTCCCCCCCCCACCAGGCACATAACTATACCCTCCCTCCCTCCCCCCCCCCCACCAGGCACATAACTATACCCTCCCTCCCTCCCCCCCCCCACCAGGCACATAACTATACCCTCCCTCCCCCCCCCCCCACCAGGCACATAACTATACCCTCCCTCCCTCCCCCCCCCCCCACCAGGCACATAACTATACCCTCCCTCCCCCCCCCACCAGGCACATAACTATACCCTCCCTCCCTCCCCCCCCCACCAGGCACATAACTATACCCTCCCTCCCTCCCCCCCCCCACCAGGCACATAACTATACCCTCCCTCCCTCCCCCCCCCCCACCAGGCACATAACTATACCCTCCCTCCCTCCCCCCCCCCACCAGGCACATAACTATACCCTCCCTCCCTCCCCCCCCCCACCAGGCACATAACTATACCCTCCCTCCCTCCCCCCCCCCACCACCAGGCACATAACTATACCCCCCCTCCCTCCCCCCCCCACCAGGCACATAACTATACCCTCCCTCCCCCCCCCACCAGGCACATAACTATACCCTCCCTCCTCCCCCCCCCACCAGGCACATAACTATACCCTCCCTCCCCCCCCCCCCCACCAGGCACATAACTATACCCTCCCTCCCTCCCCCCCCCCCCACCAGGCACATAACTATACCCTCCCTCCCTCCCCCCCCCACCAGGCACATAACTATACCCTCCCTCCCTCCCCCCCCCACCAGGCACATAACTATACCCTCCCTCCCTCCCCCCCCCACCAGGCACATAACTATACCCTCCCTCCCCCCCCCACCAGGCACATAACTATACCTCCCTCCCTCCACCCCCCACCAGGCACATAACTATACCCTCCCTCCCTCCCCCCCCCCACCAGGCACATAACTATACCCTCCCTCCCCCCCCACCAGGCACATAACTATACCCTCCCTCCCCCCCCCCACCAGGCACATAACTATACCCTCCCTCCCTCCCCCCCCCCCCACCAGGCACATAACTATACCCTCCCTCCTCCCCCCACCAGGCACAAAATTATACCCTCCCTCCCCCCCCCCACCAGGCACATAACTATACCCTCCCTCCCCCCCCCAACAGGCACATAACTATACCCTCCCTCCCCCCCCCCACCAGGCACATAACTATACCCTCCCTCCCCCCCCCACCAGGCACATAACTATACCCTCCCTCGCCCCCCCCCACCAGGCACATAACTATACCCTCCCTCCCCCCCCCCACCAGGCACATAACTATACCCTCCCTCCCCCCCCCCCCCACCAGGCACATAACTATACCCTCCCTCCCCCCCCCACCAGGCACATAACTATACCCTCCCTCCCCCCCCCACCAGGCACATAACTATACCCTCCCCCCCCCCCCCCACCAGGCACATAACTATACCCTCCCTCCCCCCCCCCACCAGGCACATAACTATACCCTCCCTTCCCCCCCCCCACCAGGCACATAACTATACCCTCCCCCCCCCCCACCAGGCACATAACTATACCCTCCCTCCCCCCCCCACCAGGCACATAACTATACCCTCCCTCCCCCCCCCCCACCAGGCACATAACTATACCCTCCCTCCCCCCCCCCACCAGGCACATAACTCTGCCCTCCCTCCCCCCCCCCACCAGGCACATAACTATACCCTCCCTCCCCCCCCCCCCCACCAGGCACATAACTATACCCTCCCCCCCCCCCACCAGGCACATAACTATACCCTCCCTCCCCCCCCCACCAGGCACATAACTATACCCTCCCCCCCCCCCCCCACCAGGCACATAACTATACCCTCCCTCCCCCCCCCCCACCAGGCACATAACTATACCCTCCCTCCCCCCCCACCAGGCACATAACTATACCCTCCCTCCCCCCCCCACCAGGCACATAACTATACCCTCCCTCCCCCCCCACCAGGCACATAACTATACCCTCCCTCCCCCCCCCCACCAGGCACATAACTATACCCTCCCTCCCCCCCCCACCAGGCACATTACTATACCCTCCCTCCCCCCCCCCACCAGGCACATAACTATACCCTCCCTCCCCCCCCCACCAGGCACATAACTATACCCTCCCTCCCCCCCCCACCAGGCACATAACTATACCCTCCCTCCCCCCCCCCACCAGGCACAAAACTATACCCTCAATCCCCCCCCCCCACCAGGCACATAACTATACCCTCCCTCCCCCCCCCCACCAGGCACATAACTATACCCTCCCCCCCCCCACCAGGCACATAACTATACCCTCCCTCCCCCCCCCCCCACCAGGCACATAACTATAACCACCAGGCACATAACTATACCCTCCCTCCCCCCCCCCACCAGGCACATAACTATACCCTCCCTCCCCCCCCCCCACCAGGCACATAACTATACCCTCCCTCCCCCCCCCCACCAGGCACATAACTATACCCTCCCTCCCCCCCCCCCACCAGGCACATAACTATACCCTCCCTCCCCCCCCCCCCACCAGGCACATAACTATACCCTCCCTCCCCCCCCCACCAGGCACATAACTATACCCTCCCTCCCCCCCCCCACCAGGCACATAACTATACCCTCCCTCCCCCCCCCCCCACCAGGCACATAACTATACCCTCCCTCCCTCCCCCCCCCCCCACCAGGCACATAACTATACCCTCCCTCCCTCCCCCCCCCCACCAGGCACATAACTATACCCTCCCTCCCTCCCCCTCCCCACCAGGCACATAACTATACCCTCCCTCCCTCCCCCCCCCACCAGGCACATAACTATACCCTCCCTCCCTCCCCCCCCACCAGGCATATAACTATACCCTCCCTCCCTCCCCCCCCCCCACCAGGCACATAACTATACCCTCCCTCCCTCCCCCCCCCCACCAGGCACATAACTATACCCTCCCTCCCCCCCCCCACCAGGCACATAACTATACCCTCCCTCCCTCCCCCCCCCACCAGGCACATAACTATACCCTCCCTCCCTCCCCCCCCCACCAGGCACATAACTATACCCTCCCTCCCTCCCCCCCCCACCAGGCACATAACTATACCCTCCCTCCCTCCCCCCCCCCCACCAGGCACATAACTATACCCTCCCTCCCTCCCCCCCCCCCACCAGGCACATAACTATACCCTCCCTCCCCCCCCCCCACCAGGCACATAACTATACCCTCCCTCCCTCCCCCCCCCCCCACCAGGCACATAACTATACCCTCCCTCCCCCCCCCACCAGGCACATAACTATACCCTCCCTCCCTCCCCCCCCCACCAGGCACATAACTATACCCTCCCTCCCTCCCCCCCCCCACCAGGCACATAACTATACCCTCCCTCCCCCCCCCCCCCCCCACCAGGCACATAACTATACCCTCCCTCCCTCCCCCCCCCCACCAGGCACATAACTATACCCTCCCTCCCTCCCCCCCCCCCACCAGGCACATAACTATACCCTCCCTCCCCCCCCCCACCACCAGGCACATAACTATACCCCCCCTCCCTCCCCCCCCCACCAGGCACATAACTATACCCTCCCTCCCCCCCCCCACCAGGCACATAACTATACCCTCCCTCCCTCCCCCCCCCCACCAGGCACATAACTATACCCTCCCTCCCCCCCCCCCCACCAGGCACATAACTATACCCTCCCTCCCTCCCCCCCCCCCACCAGGCACATAACTATACCCTCCCTCCCTCCCCCCCCCACCAGGCACATAACTATACCCTCCCTCCCTCCCCCCCCCACCAGGCACATAACTATACCCTCCCTCCCTCCCCCCCCCACCAGGCACATAACTATACCCTCCCTCCCCCCCCCACCAGGCACATAACTATACCCTCCCTCCCTCCCCCCCCACCACAGGCACATAACTATACCCTCCCTCCCTCCCCCCCCCCACCAGGCACATAACTATACCCTCCCTCCTCCCCCCCCCACCAGGCACATAACTATACCCTCCCTCCCCCCCCCACCAGGCACATAACTATACCCTCCCTCCCTCCCCCCCCCCCACCAGGCACATAACTATACCCTCCCTCCCCCCCCCACCAGGCACATAACTATACCCTCCCTCCCCCCCCCCACCAGGCACATAACTATACCCTCCTCCCCCCCCCCACCAGGCACATAACTATACCCTCCCTCCCCCCCCCCCACCAGGCACATAACTATACCCTCCTCCCCCCCCCACCAGGCACATAACTATACCCTCCCTCCTCCCCCCCCCCACCAGGCACATAACTATACCCTCCCTCCCCCCCCCCACCAGGCACATAACTATACCCTCCCTCCCCCCCCCCACCAGGCACATAACTATACCCTCCCTCCCCCCCCCACCAGGCACATAACTATACCCTCCCTCCCCCCCCCCACCAGGCACATAACTATACCCTCCCTCCCCCCCCCCCACCAGGCACATAACTATACCCTCCCTCCCCCCCCCCACCAGGCACATAACTATACCCTCCCTCCCCCCCCCCACCAGGCACATAACTATACCCTCCCCCCCCCCCACCAGGCACATAACTATACCCTCCCTCCCCCCCCCACCAGGCACATAACTATACCCTCCC
Source organism: Ascaphus truei (assembly GCF_040206685.1). Lineage (NCBI taxonomy): Eukaryota > Metazoa > Chordata > Amphibia > Anura > Ascaphidae > Ascaphus > Ascaphus truei. Next base: position 311,627 of record NW_027454968.1, on the reverse strand, counting down.
TCCCCCCCCCCCACCAGGCACATAACTATACCCTCCCTCCCCCCCCCCCACCAGGCACATAACTATACCTCCCTCCCCCCCCCCACCAGGCACATAACTATACCCTCCCTCCCCCCCCACCAGGCACATAACTATACCACTCCCTCCCCCCCCCCCACCAGGCACATAACTATACCCTCCCTCCCCCCCCCCACCAGGCACATAACTCTCCCTCCCTCCCCCCCCCCACCAGGCACATAACTATACCCTCCCTCCCCCCCCCCCACCAGGCACATAACTATACCCTCCCTCCCCCCCCACCAGGCACATAACTATACCCTCCCTCCCCCCCCCCACCAGGCACATAACTATACAGCCCTCCCCCCCCCCCCCCACCAGGCACATAACTATACCCTCCCTCCCCCCCCCCACCAGGCACATAACT